>NC_057866.1:95528732-95801232 GCF_019393635.1 Dromiciops gliroides
TTGGGTAAGATTTTATGCATATGCAGAATAATCACATTGATGTTAGATTTTTCTTGATGGAGTTAATTGGCTTTTAGTAAATCATCTACAAGATTTGTAAAGTTGTACAAATTATTGTAACTGTTGTATAACTTCATGGATGCCTTCATATCTTTTAGATTTTTATTGGATCACTTTATGAAGCTGTCCCTCCTATGTAGCAGACTATCTTGTATATTTTTAAGTGAAATTGTATGAAGATATCAGCTAACTTTCTGTTAACTTGAGTTGAATTAGAATTGGATACTGGCAGAAGCTCCTTTGACTTTCCAGTTTGTCTTTTCGGGCCCACTATAGCTTCCAAGCTTTCTAAGGTTGGCTTGCCTTTGCTAATTCAATAAAGGATAATCTGTTAGTCAGCAATTTAAATGTAAATGGTTCCTTTGCACAGCTGCTAGGTGCTAGGCAAAAAGAAATGAGAGAAGGAAAAGACTTTGAAAGAGTTTATAGTTTAGTTGGTAAGATAATTACAGGAAGTTTTCAGAAATCTACCTACTTGGGTATTCTCTTTACTGATGCAAATCCCAATCCCTGTGTGCCTTCTCATTCAGAGACTCACTTTCTTACATCCCGTCACTCCTCAACACTGTACACTGGTTTCTGACTCTTGAAACTATTTTTTTAAGAAGTCCTCAATGACTTAATTACTGAAGAAATGAATTCAAAATTATTTCTTAAGCACTTAATATGTGTTAAGCACTGAGAACACAAATATAAAAGTGGCAACAGTCCCTCCTCTTAATGAATTTACTTCATAATAGGCTATACAACTGTCCAGGGGAATGGTAGCCAAGGCACCAGAAGAGAAGGTGGTCAATCAGGCAGTAAACATCTATTAAGTACTTACTATATTCCAGGCACGGTGCTAAGTCAAAAACATTGTCCCTGCCCTCAAGAAGCTCACATTCTAATGGAGGATATAACAAGAATAGAAGGAAGGTAATCTTAGTTCAAAGGCACTGGGAAGTGTGGGACAAAAGGACTCTTTTAGCAGGTAGAATTTAGATTACTCTTATGGGGTGTTCAGGGAGGACTAGCATGTCTGATGTGAAGGTTTACTGAGCCCTTTCCAGGGCTGCTCATCCATCTTTGGTGTCCATCTATCACCCAATTTTCACCAGTGTCTCCAAGAAACTGTAGTAGTACATGCAGTGACCATACACTGGTGAGCAGTCTTGGCAGACAGTCTAAAGCAGGCTGTGGGTAACTGAGGGGCCTCAAACCCATTGGTGAGTTTGGGGGGGGTGTCTACCTGAAGGATGTGAAGACTTCTCCAGGCAGACTAGATGGCTGAGAACAATTTGTGCCCTAAAGGTGGCTGAAGCAAGTGCTTTGGAGCATTTAGAGCTTGATCGGCCCAAAGACATCAGGGTCATCCCCTGCATCCTGGACTATCCAAATTTGTCCTGACTTTTATTTTGCCACTGGACTTGGATGACTCTGGAGGAGTGAGTCTGACGACTGTGCAGCTCTGCCTCACTTAAATCTGGTTCAAGCATAAGTCAAGACATCGCCCATAGTCTTCTTGGGGGTGGGGGAGGTGTGGGGGGGACGATGAGGAACAGAAGCTGGGAAGCTAAGAAAGATAAGAGGATGAAGGGAAATGTTACCAAAGGGAGATGGGATGTCATTGTGATTGTAGCTGATTGTAGAGAGTGTGGAGAGAGAGTAAAGTGGAAGAAGACTGGAGAGGCAGGAAGAGGCAAGATTGGGAAGGGTTTTAAATGCCAAATAGAGGCAATCGCAAAGATTCAGGAAGACTGAGAGAGACTTCTTACAGAAGGCAGGACTTGAAGGAAGTCAGGAGTCAGAGGATGAGGAGAGAGGTTCAGCCATGAGCTACAGCCAGTGAAAATGCCTAGAGTCAGAGGTGGACTGTCCTGTATGAGGAGGGGCAAGGAGGCTAGTGTCAGTGGGTTGCAGAGTATATGAAGGGAGGAATAAGGTGTAAGGTGATGAGAAAGGTTGGAAGAAGCCAGGTTTTCAGCACCAAACTGAGGGTTTTATATTTGACCTTAAAGGTAAGAGGAGGGCAGCCAGGTGGTGCAGTGGATAAAGCGCTGGCCCTGGATTCAGGAGGACCTGAGTTCAAATGTAGCCTCAGACAATTGACACTTACTAAACAGTGTGACCCTGGGTGAGTCACTTAACCCTGCAAGAAAAAAAAAGTAATAGGAAACCACTGGAGTTTTTTGAGTGGTGTTGGGTGACCTGGTCAGAGCTGTGGTTTAGGAAGGTCACTTTGACAGCTTAGTCGGGGCAGGGGGTGTATGGGAATGGGAAGAAACTTGAGGTAGGGAGACCAACCAGCAGGCTATTGTAATAGTCCAGGCATGAGGTAATGATTGTCTAGACTAGAGTGGTAGCAATGTCAGAGGAGAGATGGGAGTGTACATAAGATGTTATAAAGGTAGAAGTGACAAGACCTGACAACTAATTGACTATAGGATGTGAGAGTAAAGAGTGGAGGATGACTCCTAGATTGCCATCTACCTTGTATCTCTTTCTCCCTCCTCTATTTATATTGTCATCACCCTTGCTCATCACTCTGGTTTCCAGCACTTAACATGGTACTTCATATATAGTAGATGCTCGATAAATGCTTGTTGACTGGTTCATACCCTCCTCTCCTTATGTTTGGACTACAGCTTCTTAAGTGATCTCCCTGTCTCCCATTCAGGTTGTAGACTCTTTACTGCTCATAAGATAAAATATAAACTATTTAGCTTGGCTTTATAAACCCACCACAATCTGGATTCAACCTACTCTTTTAGCTTCATTTCTTCCTATTATTCTCTTATCATGGAGTATCCATTTACCACTCAGTCTGTGCATCTCTTTAGTTTTTTTCTCATCCATGGCTAGTCTCCCTCCTTTTTTATGGGGAGGCAAGTCAAAACACTCTACAACCTTACTCCTACAATCACATTTTCTATTGCATTTTGGGTTAGTTGTAATTTTAATTCTCTGAGGGTCCTGACATTTCATACATATGTTGTCATTTCCTGTGTCAGAGGGCTTAGGCATTGAGGTAGCATGACCGTGGTCACTGGTGTTTATGCCACTTCCTATAGTGCCTATTATATTTGCCTTACTGCTGTGCTCCTGAACCACCAGGCCTTACATTCTGCATTCTAACTATGCCCTGTAAGTCACTGAACCTTGTTATCCATCCATCCTGCTGCAGCACGCCAAGGACCAGAGGATCTTTCCATCTTTCCTGCAACTAATCTCTCCTCTACATATTTTTCCCCCTGTTACATGTGAGCTCTTTGAGAACAAGGATTGGCAATTGAGGGGATGCCCAGCAATTGGGGAAAGACTGAACAAATTTTGGTATATGAATGTGATGCAATGTTATTGTGCTATAAGAAATGATGAGCAGACAGATGTCAGAAAAACCTGGAAAGTGAGCAGAACCGAGAGATCATTGTGCACAGTAACAGCAACACTGTATGATGATCAATAGTGACAGACTTGGCTCTTCTCAGCAATACAATTATCCAAGACCATGCCAAAAGACTCATGGTGGAAAATGCTCTCCACATCCAGAAAAAGAACTGAGTCTGAATGCAGATTGAAGCATCCTATTTTCACTTTTGTTGGTTTTTTTGTTTCTTCCTGTGGTTTTCCCCTTTTGTTCTGATTTTTCTCTCACAACATGACTAATGTAAAAATGTGTTTAACATGATTGCACTGTCTAACCTATATCAGATTGGGGAGGTGGGAAGGGAGGGAGAAAAATTTAGAACTCAAAATCTTAGAAAAATAAATGTTCAAAACTAATTTTATGTGTAATTGAAAAATAAAATAAAATGTTAATGTTTTAAAAATGAGGAAATCGAAGCCAAGAGAAGTGAAATTACTTGTGCAGGGCTATACAGGCATTGAATAGCAAAACTAAGATTCAAACCCAGAAATTCAGAGTCCAAATCCAGTACTCTTTTCACAACAGGTCTATTTCAACAAAATCATTTAAGGATATTTGGACTTTCTGATAGAAAGATCATTCCTGGTACTCCTTTTATCAGTATTTTTCAAATTCTTCCTTTCAGCTCTTTGTACACAAAACACTGCTTTTAGTGACCTTCACTGCCTGGAAACCAGGTAGGTTCCAATTTCACTTTTCCCCCAGGATTCTCCATACTCAGTAGGGAATCCTGGCACCAAGGTCATTATTGCCTGGAACTCCCAGATCCAGTGTATGGAGGGGGGCGAGGGAGAATGGGGGGGGGGACCTGAAACTAAGGAGAACAGATGGAACAGAACAGGAACAAACCTCCTAGGCCCATTTTTTTTTTTTTTGGTGAGGCAATTGGGGTTAAGTGACTTGCCCAGGGTCACACAGCTAGTAAGTGTTAAGTGTCTGAGGCCTGATTTGAACTCAGGTACTCCTGACTCCAGGGCTGGTGCTCTATCCACTGCGCCACCTAGCTGCCCCCCAGGCCCATTTCTCAGAGCCGAGTTAAAAGAGAGGAAGAGCAGGGGAGGAAAGTCCTTCCCTCTGACAGGTCCAGTTTGTAGGGCCCACTCTGGGAGTGAACTGTGTCCTTAACCCAAAGGAACAGGCAGGAAAACTCTGAGCCCCAAAGACAGTCTGATGGTCAAAGTTGGCGGGCAGGGAGCCTCCTGGTTGGATCATCTTGGGCATGCCCCCTTACAAACATCTGACAAATCTCACAAGTCCTCTTCAGTTATAAAGTTTCTCCTATCCTAGTATATGGGACCCTAAATTGGATTGAGTTTTGGTTTTGAAGTATTTCCCACAGTATTCCAAGAGAATCATGCTTGAGTTTGGGAACCTGCAAAAGCATTGTTTTATGTTTGTGATTGAGTCTGACTTAGTTTGAGAAAGCAGTGATGTGAATTAGAGAGATCAGTAATGCTTAAACTGAAAGTATAAAGTTCATCAGGTTATTAGCTTTATGCATTATTAATAATTTGCACTTATAAGATCCCAAATAAGAATATTTATTCACTTTTATGTTTTAAACTTTTAGCTTTTGTAGAATGGAATGTTATAGAGGGGGAAACATTTCACACTAAGTTTGCGAAATTGTTTTTATTGATAGCAGGTGGACTAAAATATGGAAACATATGCCACAATTCAACCAACAAAGGAATTTTCTCCAAATTAAAATGGGTAATGGTGTTTAATTATGTAGTGCTTTTCACTTAGAAAGTACATTATTTGTGGTTAAAGCACCGGCCCTGGATTCAGGAGTACCTGAGTTCAAATCCGGCCTCAGACACTTAACACTTACTAGCTGTGTGACCCTGGGCAAGTCACTTAACCCCCATTGCCCCACAAAAAAAAAAAAGAAAGTACATTATTTGATTATACATATATAACCTATATCAGATTGCTTGCTGTCTTGGGGAGGGGGGAGGGGAGGAGAAAAATTTGGAACTCAATCTTATAAAAACAAATGTTGAAAACTATATATGTAACTGGAAAATAATAAAATACTATTAAGATTGAGAAAGTTCATTATTTGTGAAGGAAGAAAAACAGTTAATGCTTTAAGGCATTAATGATAGATTAGTATTTTGAGGTGACTGTTATATTGTTGGTGCTATCTACTTTACTACTATTCTCTCATGGGGAAAAGGGGTCTGGAATTTCTGTTCTGAGCCTGTCCTGATTAAGGCCTTCCCACATGGTGGGGAGTGGGGCCAGGGAAGGAGACACCAAATCCACCCTGCTGTTTTACTGTTTGCTACTGATATTCCTACTCTCCTCTTCTACTTGTTCTCAGAATCATAATCAAGTTCCTATCACCATTGCTTCTGGAAATGATATGTCAGTTGATAGTTCTATTGCTTCCCACATCTTCCCAGTGACTTCTTAGTCCAAAATACCCTTCTCTGGACACTATTCTCATATGGTTCATGTGTTGTGTCTTCCTATTAGAATATGCCCTCCTTTAGGACAAGAACCATGTCACTTTTGTGTTTGTATTTTTTCACAGTACTTGGCACACAGTTTACACTTAAATACCTTCTCATTTATTCATTCATACCCTCGAGACCTGACACATATTAAAGATAGCTCCTTTTCAGTTTATAAGCAGCCCAATCAAATTGTGGATTGCTTATGTAGTTGATGGAATCTTGCCTTTTTTCTTGGAAGCTGTCCTGAACTTTTAATATTCTAACACATTATTTCATTGTTCATGTTAGTATTGAGACATTGTGGTCTTTTTCTGTTTCATGGAAAAGTGAACCTGTCTATATCAAAGGGATTTCAATAAGTAAGGTCATTACCACACACAGGTACAAAACTTTTGGACCTCAGAAACATGCCCTCTTTAGAATCTTAACGTTTTGGGAGTGCTATTACTGCAGAATTTTTGCATGCTACTTGGTAGCAGTTTTTTTAAGTCCCATAAAAAAAGACATTTTTTGACATTAGCACCTTTGTTTTCCACTATTAACTAAATGATTGTGTGTTGATTGTTATTCACTGTGATTTTTTTATAATTTATAATTATGATTGTTGTACCTTTGGTTTTCTATATTAAGAAATCTTAATCTTTGTTGCCATTTCTGCATGATTTCCATTTGGCGAGGCAATTCTGTGCTTCCAGCTCTTTTTTATGGGATTACGGCCTGAAAAGACCTTAGAGGTTGTGATGAAATAATGAGATTTAGCAGATACTCAAAGACCCACCTGGAGATTAATCTAGACTGATTGAATCAAGTGAGAGTGATTAACTGCTGATTAGCCTACTTCAAGTTAACTGGATTGTAATCACACCTTGAGAACACCTTCAGAACCAATGGATTTGGATGATGCCAGCCAATCAGCTTGAAGCAGTGTGTAAGGACTGCCTCTGTTCCAGACCTATAAAAAGCTTCCACAATGAGTTTGCTGAAGAGAGTTTGTGATTGAAGCAGGCTTGTGGCAGAGGACTTGAGGAAGAACCAGACCAGGCTGGAACTCTAAGCTAAATAGGCTTTTTTCTTAACTTTCTGAACTCACCTTTCAGAATCCCAGGGGCAGAATTCCAGCTTCTGAGTTCTGGTGGGAGTTTTCCTTAAAGCAGGATTCTTAATTTGGGATCCATGGATAGATCAGGGGGTCCATGAACTTGGATGGAAAAAATGCACCTTTATGTTCAATAACCTTTAGTTTCCCTTTTCTTTCTATCTATTTTATTTTATACATTTTGAAACAGTCTGAGAAGAAATCCTTAGGCTTCACCAGACTGCCAAAAGGGGTCTATGACACAGAAAAGAACTCTTGTTTTAAACTTTAAAGTCCATTGGTTCCTGCTATTTCCCCCTTACATAAATGCTCTTTTTATACAAAGTGGATACGAGTTGAGTTCAGAAGTCTGAAGAAACTAGTAGCTGGAGGGATCAGAAAAGGCTTCATGTAGAAGGTAACATTAAGTTTGAGCTTTGAAAGAACCTGGGATTCTAAGAATTTAGTTTTCCAATAACTAGCTCAAGCATCGGGAACTCATAAGTCACCCAAAACTTCAGAGAATTTAAGTTTTTATATCTCACCCGATGTTATGTAATCCTTGTACCTGATAAGGACACTGCTATCAAGGGGGAGTGTGTACAAAGGCCCATGGAGACAGGAAATGGCAGGCTGTATTTGAAGAACAGCAAGAAGGTCAGTTTGATTGGACCATAGAATTAATGAAGGGGAATAACAAATAATAAGACTGGAAAGGTAGATTGGGTTCAAGTGTAAAGGGCTTTAAAAGCCAAACAGAAGAGTTTGTATTGGATCCTAGAGGCATTAAACATGATTAGGTTTTAAGAAATCTTGCAATGAACTTATTAAGGAGTAACTTTGAAATTTAAAACTGTGATGAGCCATATGCTAAGAATATGAAGTTAAAAACATTTTACACATTTGCATATCGTAAGTGACAAAATTCAAATGTGCTCTCTCATTCGCCTCTCTATTTATCTACCCCTACATAAAAAATTAACTGATTCTGAAAGTATTGAATGAGCCTAGAGCATATTCGATGCAAAATATACAATGACTGATCTGTTAGTATTTACTATTACTGTGGAATTGTTAAACCATGACTGACTTCTAGTGATCCTGTGGACAATAGCACACAATACTGTCATGGGGTTTTCTTGGAAAAGATGCTGGAGTAGCTTACCATTTCCTTCTCTAGTGGACTAAGGCAAACAGAGGTTAAGTAACTTGCCCAGGGTTATATAAGTGTCTGAGGCCAAATTTGAACTCCAGTTTTCTTTACTCCAGGCCCATTGCTCTATCCACCAAGCTACCTAATTGCCTCCAGAATTTACTATTAGAGAGATGTAATAAGCATTTCATTTGTAATCTTTTTTTCTATTGAATGCTTACTGTATTTTGCTATGTGAAAATAAACTCCAAAGAGGAATAGCTTGAGAGAGAGAACAATGGTTTTCAAGACTGAAGAAACCCATAGCTGTTTAATTTGTGGTGTGGATGGGGAAATTGTTTTAAAGGACATATAGACATTGACAAAAATTCTAGGAGTTTAGACTATACCTCAAAAGGCTTTTTGAATTATTTTCCCCAAAATTTATTTTGGGAAAATGGTATACAAAAATTATACATTTTTAGGGACAATGGTGAGCTGAACAATTTAGTAGATTCAAGGTAAGTATGGGTATCTTCAGTTTTATTTTCTAGTGTCACATTTGTTAACAAAGGTAGATGGAGGGCTAGCTAGGTGGCACAGTGGATAAAGCACTAGCCCTGGATTCAGGAGAACCTGAGTTCAAATCCAACCTCAGACACTTGACACACTTACTAGCTGTGTAACCCTGGGCAAGTCACAACCCTTGTCCTACAAAAACAAAACAAACAAAAAAAGAAAGGTAGATGGAGATGGAGATTTCTGAGCATTATCAATTTATTAGTAGAGCAGGACTCTACTAACAAAGTGGGTCAATTGCTATATCGGTAATGCCAGAGATCTAGAAGGGTGGAAGCAGCTAATTTTTATAAGCTGAGAACAAAGGACAAAACTTGGTAGGCAGGGAAATGTTCTAATTGGTTACAGGGCTGAGAACATCATAGGAAGAGATGATTTGATTGCCTGGAAGTAGGGAATGTGGGGTGAATAACTATCCCTTTTTGTGGCTAAGGAATGTTGATTTGATTGAGTTCCTTAGCCTGCAAGGTTTGTTGGTGGAACAGAGATAACGGATTCTTGGTGTCTATCTGCATCCTGCAAGACTTGTTAGTGAGATAACAGATCCCCTTTAATTGTATATTGATATGCAAGGTTCCCCTTAGGTCACCCTTAAAGATAGTTAGAAATGATATATTTCTTGGAATTGTATTAGGCTAACTAACAGCATAGAGATAACAACAGATGTCCTGGAATTCTACCAGGATACCTTAAGGGTACAGAACATAACAAGTTTCTTCTATAGAAACAACTTTTAAACATTAACTCAAAATCAAAGGCTGAACTTTTAAGCCTGTGTATTTCTGAACTTAATTTAGAGACAAAGAAGTATGGTATAGACAATTAAACAAAATACAGAGGATTAATTACAGAATAAAATCAAGTACAAAATAGCACAAAATCAATTTAATTTTCTCAGTTACCTTCTTTGCTTCTTAAGAGGTCACACTGCCCATGAATGACTTAGCTCAAGTAAAGTTACAAATCAAGGTATAAGAAAAATTATGTGTCTATGACTCCATAATGTTTAGTAAAGCTGAAACAATGATGCTTGTTCTAATGCTGTAACCCTAATATATGGGACTAAGGACTAAAGAAATTTTATCCCAGATGTTCTGCTTTAATAGGACTAACTTGAGAGAGGATGGCCCCCAAACCATCAGGTTTAATCTTATAACAATTCCCCCCATGGAATTTGAGACCATCAATGACCATTGACAAATTCCCTTGAGGGCAGTCCTCTTTGGAAAGTAGGCCTTACAGAACCAGCGGTGCATGGGAAAGGAATGAGAGGGAAGGCTGAATCTTCAGTCTCTTTCCTAGTAACCCATTCCTAATGTGCATTTCATCAGTACATCATATCTTAGGCCCAGATGTCTTATTGTGTCATCTAATTTCTAAAAACATCTCCTCCTTTTGGGCATTCTGGCACAGGCCTATTCTCAGAGCAGTTCTGAAGGCAGAGGCTTCTCCTAGATGATCTATTTCTCTGGTTCAGGTTACTTGTAGAGATTCTTAGATATTTCTGCTATAATCTTTTGTGAAAACAGACCTCAATACAATTTAGTATACCCTCATGTAAGGGCCAAAATTTGATAAACGGAGCATTATTTGGGTGATTCGCCTTAATATTGGGGTCCCAGAAATATCAGTTATTATTCAGTCATGTCCAACTCTTCGTGATCCCATGGACCTCTGTCCTTGGGTTTTTCTTGGCAGAGATACTGGAGTGGTTTAGCATTTCCTTCTCCAGGCAGTGGACCTTTTAGGTTCACCCTCCCCTCTGAACTGCCCTGTTTAGATAGTTCTCCCAGGCCAATAAGAAGGGAGCCTTTAAGCTTTAGTTCACAAAAGGATCAGATTTTATTACTTTGGAATTAATTAGACCACAAAAGTGAAACTAATAAAAATCAAAGATAAGGAAATAGGAAAATAGAAATACAGAGAAATGCTCTTGAACTCTAAACTTAACCTATGTGATACCTAGTTCAAAGGAATTTAGGGTTTTCCATAATTAACTCACAGAACCTGAAAGTTTACAGTTGCTTGCACCACCAGAGACAGCTAACACGCACCACCACCACAAGGGCCAAGCACAAAAAAGGCCGAGTCCCGAAAGACACCTAGTGTTCCGGAAGCAGCCTTCGCCTCCCTTCAGGGAGCATTCAATCTTTCCTTCCCCAAAAGGGGAGGTCCTTCAAAAGCTGCCTAGCATACTTAATAATTTTTACCACACTTGTGAATTTGGTTTTCCAATAACTAGCTCAAGCATCAGGAACTCAAAATTCACACAAAATTTTCAGAGAATTTAAGTTTTTACATCTCACCTACTATTACATAATCCTTGTACCTGATATGGACACTGCTATCAATATGCTAAAGGAAAAATTCTAAAAAGAAATACATGAGGGCCTGACTTGTGAGATGAGCCCTTCTGATAAGGATTACTATTTACTAAAGTCAACATGTAAGCTAGGGTGCATAAAAGGAAAACCTTGGGTTTTAAATTAAGGTTTAAAAAATAAATCTTCTACTTTATTCAATTTTGAAAGAAAAGAAAAAAATTTACATTATATTTTTATCTAATTCTCCCCTTGGGAGGATAGTTTCACTATATCAGCTGGAAAGAAAGCCCATTATTATACATGAACAAACAATTCTTAAGGGGGTGGCAAGCTCAAAAATTATTTTTATTCAGTTGGTTATGGAATTGATTTGCTCTACTGGTATCTTAGTGCTTTTTTAAAATTAAAATTAAAATTTTTTTTTTTGCAGGCAATGAGGGTTAAGTGACTTGCCCAGGGTCACACAGCTAGTAAGTGTCAAGTGTTTGAGGTCGGATTTGAACTCGGGTCCTCCTGAATCCAGGGCTGGTGCTTTATCCACTGCACTACCTAGCTGCCCCATCTTAGTGCTTTTAATATGAGCCAGCGGTAACTCAGATGTCTTACTGGCTACCTGTTCTGACAGAAACTTGCTATAAAAGGGAATAAAGGAGGGACATATTTGTAGCAGGGATAAAATACTCCACTAGCTGTGTTTGACTTCAGGCACAAGTTACTTGACAGCCAATGATGTAGGAAAGTGTCTCATTCTTCACAAGTTATGGAAAATGTCTTGTTTAGGAAACTGAACCAAGAGGATCCTACCTTAGCCTATGCTAAGATCATACCCCAAACCTTTCCCTGTAGCAGTTGTCAGACCAAAGCAAATTTCATTGAACACATTATTGTTGGTGATTTCAGATTTTCATATCTAGCATCAAAACTCAGAGCAATGTCAAGTTGTAGTACAACAACTTTTTACCTTGAATAGCAAAATCTCAGTGTGAGTAGCATGATGACTGACTCCAATACATTAATGGATATAATTTCATAAGGCTTGTGTGGTGGTCCAAGAAAATAAAAACAAATACTCTAAGTTTCCTCTCTGTGGTTGGGTGCTATACTCAGCAATTTCACAACTTGCAATCAGTAAGGCTGTGGTAGCAAAGTTGATAATCTCTGCAGGGAAGGGCAACCTGAAGAGATGCATGTAACAAAATTTTAACAGCAAAGTATTATTTCCATTCTGATATCAGAAATCTCAGAGACACAATAGAAATACTATAACAATAAGAGTGTGACACAAATTCCATAACAAGTTTAGATGAAAGCAGTGTAGGTAAATGTATTTCCAAATCACCCTTCATTCAAAACCATTCATTCTGTCACAAGTGGTTTTTAAGCTCACAATAGTTAAAATGTAGAAAAGCATCAGTGGGGGCAGCTAGGTGGTGCAGTGGATAGAGCACCGGCCCTGGAGTCAGGAGTACCTGAGTTCAAATTTGGCCTCAGACACTTAACACTTACTAGCTGTGTGACCTTGGGCAAGTCACTTAACCCCAATTGCCTCACTTAAAAAAAAAAAAAAGAAAAGCATCAGTGCAAAACACATTTCATTCAAGACATAACCAGGGGTAGCTAGGTAGTGCAGTGCATAAAGCATTGGCCTTGGATTCAGGAGTACCTGAATTTAAATCCAGTCTCAGGCACTTGACACTTACTAGTTGTGTGACCCTGAGCAAGTCACTTAACCCTCATTGCCCTGTCCCCCTCCCCGCAAAAAAGACATAACCAGCACAAGAAGGCACAACTGGGGTGGGGTTGGGGTGGGAGGAAGGTAAATGTTACTATTTGTACCTTTAGACTGGGAAACAGAGGTGACAAGGAATGGTAGTAAGTTATAGTATGACTATTTATCCTAATATGAAGAAAGGCATTATTGTAAATAAAGTCACATAAGACAAAGGAATCTCACATTAAAATTACTGGGAAATACATATAAGGTTCTACTGGTTTAAATTCACAACTGTTATTGTTAGGTCAGCTCAAAATATACTGGGCTAAATATTATAAGCCATTGTTGTTAAACTTCCTCACTTTGTTATTCTAGGTGGAGGGCTGGTAGGGTATTATGATTTTTGGCCTGGGTAAAAGTCTCTAACAAATTACCCTAACAGGGGAACACATCTCACCTTAAATTAGTTTTAAGATAAATTTTATTCAAATAAAATCACTTCTGGTTTTATAATCACAAATAATACCATTTAAACTCTCAATTTACACAGAACCATTGTATATCAACACTTTTAAACCCAAAGCCTATTGTTATCAATTTGACTTATTTTCAAAGATTCCTGGTGGCATTTTTCACATTTCCATAAACCTTTTCTTTATTCTCATTTAAATCACTCAAAAAGCTAAATCTCTTCCATTGTGTTCTTAATGTAACCTTATTGTATATTTTAAGAGGGTGGCCTCGTGTCACTCATCAGCAATTGCCATTTTCTGCATTATTAGCCTTCAGAAGGGGTTTTTAAGGACAGATTTCCTTTAATTGTACATCTACAATTGCTAATAGGAAAGGTTTTTATCAGTTCTCTCCTGTCTAATTTTGTAATCATATCCCAGATTATTAATAGAACTAATTTTACTGAACTTTTCTTTTGCATTTTATAGTACTTATCAGTTATTATTCAGTCATGTCCAACTCTTTGTGATTCCATGGACCTCTGTCCTTGGGTTTTTCTTGGCAGAGATACTGGAGTGGTTTAGCATTTCCTTCTCCAGGCAGTGGACTTAAGTGACTTACCCAGGGCCATGTAGCTAGTAAGTGTCTGAGGCTGGATTTTAACTCCAGGCCTAGAGCTATATACACTGAGCCATCTTGCTGCCTTATCAATTAATTTTTTAAAAATAAATCTCTTGATCAATAACATTCAGTGTCAGCTGGTTCACAAGTAAGACAATATTGTGTTTCAGATCTGAGTTACACAATTTTATCCTAGTTAAATTAGTTGATTGATAAAAATTCTGACATAAATATAGTGGCCTTTACGGGTTAAAGGAAAATTAGAAAATCAACACTAAGCTTAAAAGTGCTATTGTAGCAAACAGTGCTAGAAAGGTTAACACTGCATACTAGCTTTTATTTTTTTTTGGTGAGGTAATTGGGGTTGTGATTTGCCCAGGGTCACACAGCTAGTAAGTGTTAAGTGTCTGAGGCCGGGTTTGAACTCAGGTACTCCTGACTCCAGGGCTGGTGCTCTATCCACTGTGCCACCTAGCTGCCCGGCATACTAGCTTTTAAAATAGACTAGCCCCTTTAGGCCTAACATATTCAGTATCTAGATTCTGAAAAGTGGAAAGTAGATTAGCTTTTAATCATTCTTTCACCCAAATTGAATCTGTTTGCAAGCATCAGTAAAAAGGACTGGAATTGCAAAGAGTTCTTGAGTATCAGTGAATTTTCAGGAACAGTTGGTAACTTAAATTTATCTGGCTCTTAGAGCTGCCTCCATGAAAAAAGAAAGACTTGTGACAGACTTAAAAGTAAGTAAACTTTCAATTTGCGAGAATGTTTTGTCAACTTAATTAAGTAAACCAGACACAAAGCCCTGAAGATTGCACACTGATTCAGCTCCCCTTTTTACCTCTTCCCTCTTTAAAACAACAAACTTGCCACTCTCTGGGGAAAGTGTGATTTTTTTAAAAAAATTAACATTTTTATTTAAAGTTTTGAGTTTCAAATTCCATCCTTTCTTCTTTTCCTCCCTCCTCCAATCCCAGGTGGTAAACAATCAGATATAGGTTATATGTGTACAATTATGTAAAACATTTCCATATTTGTCATTTTGTATAAGAAGCCTATATTTAAAGAAAAAATGAATGAAAGAAAAACAGCATGCTTCAGTCTATGTTCAATCAATATCAGTTCTCTGGAGGCAGATAGTCTTTTGGGATTGTCTTGGATCATTGCATTGCTGAGAATAGCTAATGCATTCATAGTTCTTCATCAAATAATATTGCTCTTATTGTATACAATGTTCTCCTGATTCTGTTCACTTCACTATAAATCAGTTTATGTAAGTCTTTCCAGGTTTTTTTTTATGATCATGCTTGTCATTTCTAATTGCACAATAATATTCCATTATAATCATATATACCACAGCTTATTTAGTGGAAAGTGTGATTAAAAGCTGAGCCAATTTCCACATTTCAGAATCTAGATAGTTTTCTCTGTCAATATTAAGAGCATGACACAAATCCCATAACAAGTTTAGATGATAGCAGTATAGGTAAATGTATTTCCAAATCATCCTTCATAGAAAATTATTCATTCTATCACAGGTCGGTTTTTTTTTTTTTAGTGAGACGATTGGGGTTAAGTGACTTGCCCAGGGTCACACAGCTAGTAAGTGTTAAGTGTCTGAGGCCAGATTTGAACTCAGGTCCTCCTGACTCCAGGGCTGGTGCTCTATCCACTGCTCCATCTAGCTGTCCCTATCACAGGTGTTTTTAAGAAAGAAATCATCAGTTAAGAATTTGCCCCACCCCTAGGTCTGAGGCAGGGGCTCCCTTAGGGAAAATAAATTTTCTAAGGTTTAAGATTTCCCTGAAATGGTATTAATCTCTCTCATCATAAGCCGAGAGCCTTCCCACCTGAAGAAGTAAAAGATTTCTCAATAGTTTAAGCTCCTTTGGGGAGTTTCCCAGGATTTTTATTGTCAATTACTGTCAAATTATCACACTGAGGACAAACCTTACCTCAAGACAGACATAGACAAAGTATCAACTTTTCCCAACAGAATGCTTACCCTTGCTCAGATGAAGAGTTAAGATTGAGGGGAGAGTCAGCTCTCCACTGCAGTTTTCCATTGAGAAGCCACCTTCCAGGTAAAAAATATCACCCGGTAGCACTGGAGGAGGGTTTGGGTTCCCTTAAGAGACTGTTTTAGGAATTAGCCTCTCCCCCATCCTGATGAGCTCACAATTGTCACAGCTGTAAACAAATATAGACTGAGGTATAGAATTCTGGGGACTATCAGCTTATTAGTAGAGTAAGAACCTACTAACAAAGTGGGTGAATGGCTACCTCAGTAATGCCAGAGACCTAGATAAGGGGAGAAGCCGCTCATTTTTATAAGCCTAGAACAAAGGACAGAACTTGTTAGGCAGGGAAACACGATGATTGGTTACAGGACTAACAACATCACAGGGGCAGGGACAATATGATTGGCTGGAAGTGGGGGATATGGGATTAGTAACCATTCCTTCTTGTGGCTAAGGAATGTTGATTGATTGAGTTCTTCAGCCTGCAAGATTTGTTGGTGAGACAGAGATAACAGACTTCTTGGTGCTTATCTGCGTCCTAGAAAACTTGTTAGTGACTCCTTTAATCGGACATTGCTATGCAAGGTTTCCCCTTAGGTCCCCCTTAAGGATAGTTTCAGTCATTTTTCAACTATATATGATTCTTTGTGACCCCATTTGGGGTTTTCTTTGCAAAAATCTTGGAGCGGTTTGCCATTTACTTCTTTAGCTCATTTTACAGATGAGGAAACAGAGGCAAACAGGGTTAAGTGATTTGCCCAGGGTTACACAGCTAGTATCTGAGAACTCAAGTCTTCCTGACTCCAGGCCTAGCACTCCATCCACTGAGCCACCTAGCTGCCCCTAAGTAAAGTTAGACACAATCTATTTCCTGGAATTACATTAGGCTAGCTAACAGCATAGAGATAACAACACATGTGCACTTCCACCGGGACACCTTAAGGGTATAGAAGATAAGTTTCTTCTAATCAAAGTGGTTTGTAGGGAAACTAAACTTTTAAACCTTAACTCAGAATCAAAGGCTGAACTTTTAAAGCTATGTATTTCTGAACTTAATTCAGAGACAAAGGGGCTTGATATAGACAATTATACAAAATACAGAAAAGGATTAAATCAATAAAATAATACAAAATCAATTAAATTTTCTCACCAGATTGAGCTTTATGAACATCCTAAAGTACCTGGAAAATTATAGAGCTGCCCATTTTATTTTGTCATTGTAGAAATGGACTTAAAGTAAAATTTATGGCCTGTGCTGCCATATCATGTGACCTCTTACAACTAGCCATCAATTATCTCCACAATTTTGTCAAAAAACTTATTGTTAATACCAGGCAACTGATAACATCCAGTGATATAAGGAATGTTATTTAGCTTACTTGGCTTAATTTCTGTTTGGTGGAGGACCCATTTTCTCTGCTTGCTACATATTAAAAAAATTTATTTCATTGACAGATGCGCAACATTCTAATAAACAATTCATAAAGTGATTTTTATTTCAATGTCTGTGAAACACTTGCTTTCATTTCTGTGTCAGATAATAGATTTTTACTCTATTACCTATGAGAAGCAATGTTGAGTTTCTTCTGTTGTGTTATAGTGGATCTGTCTGGCTACAAGACAAGGCTAAAATGAAGTCTATATTGTTAACATTTCTATTCCATAAAAATCAATCCATTTTCTAAAACACCATTTTTTTTGCCTTTATCATTTTCTCAGCTGTGTTGTATATGACAAAAGTCTTTCAAGGCATTTAGTAACAATACTATTGATGGACTTATTCTCTTAAAATTCCTTGTCAATACTGTCCTATATGTTCATTCCTGTAATGACTATAAAAAATTTACTAGGGGGTTTAAAAATGAAACTGCCTAAAGCAAATACAGAAGAAAGGACAATAAAGATATTTATTGGAACAGTGACAGTAGAGTATAATAATATGATATTCCCAAGGCACTAATGAACGATTTTGCATATATCATTTGGACATGTGCCATTTACTGTCAAGATCACTGTATAGCAAACTGAAAAATAGATCCAAACAAATAAGTGCCACTCTGGAAATAAAGTCTGTTGAATGTTTGTCTAGAACATTTTCCTCCAAGCTTATTTTTTTATCATAGATGTCAGAAGGGCTATTGGCTCATGGATTTAAAGCCAGAAGGGACCTTCTGAGGTCATCTGGTCCAAAACCCTAATTTTACAGATGAGAAAACTGAAGGCAAGAAAGGTAATTTGCCCAGTCCACAAGAATCAAATTCCCATGCT
Source organism: Dromiciops gliroides (assembly GCF_019393635.1). Lineage (NCBI taxonomy): Eukaryota > Metazoa > Chordata > Mammalia > Microbiotheria > Microbiotheriidae > Dromiciops > Dromiciops gliroides. Next base: position 95,546,854 of record NC_057866.1, read on the forward strand.
ATAACAAGCTGACTCATTGTATATTCTTTTTCTTTTGCCACTGGAGACTCTAACAACACTGAAACTGCCCTTGGGGCATGAGTGAAAAAGCTTGGGAAATATACAGTTGCTCTGTGAGTTGGATGAGAAGCAGCTCTAGAGATCTAGAATCTTCTAGGCTATGGTTGCTAAATACCAGAAAATTCAAGGGAAAGTTAAAAAAAATCCAAACACACTGGAACTGGAACTAAACAGAAGAAGATGATTGGGACAAATTCATGACCCTAAAAAGACCAGTAATTGGGTCCACCTTGAAGATTTATCCTGGCAGGGAGTGATAAGGGCCCAAGAATGGGTCTGAACTGAACAAGAACATGATGACCCTAGTAAAGAGGCTTAGAGACCTAGTACACACTCCAGGATGGATCTGAACCAGACCCAGAATTGCCTAAGGATAAATATGTTTGGGCTGGGGCCAGGAAATAAATGTCAGGGGTTGCATCCTTGCTACGTGGCTTTAAAAAACAAAAAGTATGGCCAGGCTTATATCCTCCAATTAGCAACATTACTTGTCTGACAATACTTTTGATAGACATTATCCTGACTTAGCAATTAAATTTCTCCTATGTCCCTGCTTGCTGTATGTATATAATACGGATGTAATAATCTTCTTGTAAGCCAGCCTCAAAAAAGGCTGATTTGATAATAATGCTCCTTGTTGCTTCTGAGATAATAAATGCCCCAGTATGATATTTAAAACCACCCACAATCTTGCTCCAGTTTATATTTTCAGACTTATTTCCCTTTGTATACTCTGTGTTCCAAACTGGCCAACTTTCTGCCTTTCCCTAGGCTGCCTCCTACTGCCTTCTTCTCACCTGTCTTCATAGAGTTCCCTACTTTTTTTTAATGCTCTACTCAAAGGCAGTCTCCTACATGAAGCCTCATCTGATTTTCCCAGTTGCTAGTGCCTCTCCCAGTTACTTAGTACTTTTTTTGTCTGTCATTAAACATCTACTATGTACCAGGCACTGTCCTATTCACTGGAGATTTTTTAAAAAGAGGTAAAGCTCTGCCCTTAAGGAGTATACAATATAATAAGAGAAGAAGGCATATAAAAAGAAGCTGAAAGGGGTAGGGACAGAGGGTACCCAAGGTGCAAGGGCATGATGAAATCAGGAATGCCAGTGGTGGGAAAGGATGTAGATGTCTTGGGTGTCCTCCTTAAATGGAAGATCTGGGAGGGGCCTTCCACTGTCCACCCTTCCCTCTTTTATTTACTTGTTTGTGAACCTGTTTATATAAAACACTTTGCAAACCCTAAAGTGCTATATAAGTGGGAATAATTATTAGCTAAGATGATAATAGTATAGGTTCCTCAAGGGTAGAGTGTCCTTTTTTTTGGTGTTTGTTTACCTAGCACCGAGGTACTTGTCACATAGTAGATTGATTAATAAATTCTTATTCAATTAAATTGAATTCATTTTTATATGGGACTTAGGATAAATCAGAAGTTTCTTCTGTGAGAACCAAAACCAAAGATGACCAGATAACAGGACAGACATATCAAGAAATCAAGAGACTTATGTGGTGGCAAGGAATTGGAAGTTGAGGGGATGCCCATCAATTGGGGAATGGCTGGACAAATTGTGGTATATGAATGCAATGGAATACTATTGTGCTGTAAGAAATGATGAGCAGGAGGAGTTCAGAGAAACCTGGAGGGTCTTTTGTGGGCTGATGATGAGTGAGATGAGCAGAACCAGAAGAACATTGTACACAGTATCATCAACATTGTGTGTTGATCTACTGTGATGGACTATATTCTTCTCACCAATGCAATGGTACAGAAGAGTTCCAGGAAACTCATGATAGAAGATCTCCAAATCCAGGAAAAAAAATTAAAAAAAACAACAACAACTGTGGAGTATAGATGCTGAATGGACCATACTATTTCTTTTGGTTTTGGTGCTGTTTTTCTATTTTGAGGTTTTTCGTCATTGCTCTGATTTTTCTCTTATAACATGACTAATGCAGAAATATGTGTGATATTATTATGTGTATACATACATACATACATATATATACATATACATATATATATACATACATACATAACACCTATATCAGATTACCTGCTGTCTGAGGGAGGGGGGAGGGAGGCAGAAAAATCTGAAATTGGAAAGCTTGTATAAACAAAAGTTGAGAACTATCTTTACATGTAACAGGAAAAAAAATAAAATACTTTATTAAAAAAAATCAAGAGACTATTAAAGTTTAGACTGACCAACTAGATATCAGGACAGACCCATCTAAGAAGTAAGGGGAGATAAAATTCTATAGCAGGAAAGTCAATTAGGCATGGCTACTACCTGGACCTCCAGAGCTAGGAGACAGAGATAACTACAAGGGTCAGGACCATCATTTAAAAAAAAAAATCCCCCTCAACTCTCAGGAATATGACAGGCATCCAGGCTTTCCCCACCCCATTTCAAAAGGGAACTTTCCATTTTCAGGTTATCCCATCTATCCTCTATGAAAGTGTTGTCCTTCCTCTGATTTGGGGAGGTTAAAGTTCTAGACTTTACTCCTGTCATATCCCCTCGTGCTGATTAAAAACTTTGCTTTTATCTTTAATCAGGACATGTGCAAAGTTTTAATTCTTTAATAGAGGAAATCCAAGGACCTGTATTTTTTTTTTCACCTTTTCCCCTGGGCTGTTGTAAAACCCTCTTCATTGGTCTCTCCAGTAATCCATTTTTCACACTTCTCAGAATAATCTCTCTAATGCAGGTAGTTCTAATAATATCTTGCTCCTGATAAAAAACACCTTGAGTGCCTACCCGTTGCCTAATAAAAGTAACTCATATTTCTAAAGCTCTTTAATATTCACAAAGCACTTTCTTCACGACCCTGTGAAGTAGAGTGCTGGTGTTATTCTTCCTATTTTGGAAGAGGAAATGGAAACTCAAATCAGTCAAGTGACTTGTCTAGAGTCACACAGCAATTTTCTGAGTCCATATCTAGAACTCTTTCCATTAAACCACCCCACAAAATGAAGTCCCAACTCCTGTATTAGGTAGTGTGGTGTAGGGGAACATGAACTATCTGCTTTAAATGAACTTGCCCAGGTTCAGATCCCAGTTCTGACACAACTTTGCCTTATTTCCTTGGGCAAATTACTTAACCTTTCTGAGCTTTGGCTCTCATCTGTAATATGGAGGTGATAACCTAATAAACAGGATTGTGAAAATTAAACAAATACATTATTTGCACACACACCCATATTCTAATCAATGTAGTCTGCTAGCTCACATCCTGGCTTTAGCCAAATTAGACTTCTCTAGCTTCCTGTTACCCTTGTTGAATATTAAAATATAGTTTTTGTATCTGCCTGTCTTCTACAAACAGATCGGAAAAATAATGTTTAATCTCTTCTACAAAATTAATAAACAGATCAGAGAAATTATAATCTTATAATATCTCCTACTAACCAGATCAGAGAATATAATATCCATACCTGTTTTCCTACTTAACAGATCAGAGACAGACAGAAAAAACAATATCAATTTAATATTTTGTCACTAGAAGAAATATATAACACACGATCATGGGGAGACTCCTGTCCTAAGAAGAGAGCTCAGAGACTCCCCATTTCTGAGGGTATATATGGTTTTTTTGTCCACCAATTACGTCAGTTTCAATACTATGATACAGAGCAAAGACATTTTAACAATTTCAGTTATAACAAGTATGGCGGAAATACCAAAACATCATGATAAGATTACAGGATTCCAAAAAAAAAAAAAAAAAGGGTTTGGCAAAGATGAGGACACTGTCCATAAGATAGGGAATTACTATCTTGAGGGAAAAGAAGACACTAGGTAGGGTCTTTTATCTGCTAGCTATCTGGGTTCAGTTTGAAGTTCAGTTGAAGGACATTTTTCTCCTATTAATCCAGGGTTTCATAAAAATACTTTTGGATAAGATACCTCCATCAAATCCAGGTGATCCATATATTCATATTAACACCTTTCTTAAAGGTTCACTTCAGGCACTATTTTTTCTTTGAAGCTTTCTCTAATTTCATTATTTAAGTGATCTTGATCTCTCTCTATTTGAATCTCTCTTCATGCTTTGTTTGGACTTCTCCTTGCACTTCTGTGTGAAAATATCCAGACTACAAATTAAAATGTCTTAGCTTGTGTGAGAAAATTATTAATAACAGGGGTTTTGTGACTTCCAGGGCCCCCCCTGCTGAGAGAGCCTGGCTGATCTTTCTTAAGGTCAGCCCAGAGTCAGGAAGTTACCTCACTCAAAACCACACCTGCCTTCAAAGCTTTATTCCCACCAGAGCATCTGAATTCTGACCTCAGCACATTCTACTCATGGACTGCCCTCAAATCCAGTGAACCAGTTCATTTGGGTGGTGCTGACTAATTAGCTTGGAGTGGTGTGTAGGGACCGCCTCTCTTCTGGACCCACAGGTAGCTTCTGCTCTCACAGGCAAAGGAATTTCCTCTTTTTGGCCTGAGACTCAGAGGTGGTGGGCATGCCTGGTTCTAGGTATGTAGGGCTTCTGAACTTTCTGAATTCTACGCCTTCTCTCTTTACTAATATTTAATATACTTTAATAAATGTGTAATGCCCCCAAACCGGTGCAGTAGCCTCTAATTTATAAGTAACAACTATATGATAAACCTCAGCTAATTTTCCCTACACTTGGGACAGAAATAGGGCAACCACATTTAATTTTATATGTCACAGTTTTGGTGATCAGGGGCAGCTGCTGCTGCTGCTGCTGCTCCTTCAGACACTGCCAAAGCTGCTGATTCAAATTCATAAGAACAGTAGATAAATGGTCATTGATAGTTAGGGGCTGCTGTGAGTCTTCTGCTGCACCATCTAGATACTTCTATTGAGAAGATCCTTCAGAGAAGAGGAAAGAAAACTTTAGAGGAGAATTACAGCTGATATTTGGCTCCAAATGCTGGCCTTCTTCCTGTTTAGAGTTATTTCTTTATATCTGCTTTTTAGTTTGCTAAGGACAGAATCTGCATAAGCATGTTCAGGTCATCCTTTTGCAAATATAAAATGTCAGATCATTTAGATGGTAGTATAAGGAGGTACTTCTGTATGACCTGTTCAGTACAATGTAGTAGTAGATACGTGTCCTAGTTTATACTGATTTTTACCACTGATTTTACCAGTATTGTGTTTTCCTTTTTTTCTTTCTTTCTTTTTCTTTTTCTTTTTCTTTTTTTTTTGCTGGGCAGTGAGGGTTAAGTGACTTGCCCAGGGTCACACAGCTATTAAGTGTCAAGTGTCTGAGGCCAGATTTGAACTCAAGTCCTCCTGAATTGAGGGCTGGTGCTTTATCCACGGCACCACCTAGCTGCCCCGTGTTTTCCTTTTTCATGTGTTATCTAAGGACCCAGGTATATAGTTACTACTTTCCTCCCTCACGATTTCGGAGAATGAGTTTTCAATTGGATATCATTTGGTCATCTACAAATATATAAAGGATTTATTTTTAATACTCCCTAAAGGGAGTAATGTATATAGTTTTCACTTACTTCACTTTAAAATTAATCTTTAAAATTTCCTTATTTGCTTTACAAAAGAAAAAGATCATGTATTTGGCCCAAGGTTAGTTGTCAGCTGTAGAACTTCACCATATTTAATTTATATAGAAATTGCAACTTCAAGCTGGACTATTCTAGTTATCTTATTGGATATAATATTACTTTGCACCTCATGAAGGAAAGGTATTAAAGTTCAAAATGCTTTATATTAGTAGTCTGGCCATTCTTTACATGGTAGAATGCCTGTTTCTTGAAGAGAAGAAAAAATGGCAAATTAAATTAGTTGTGAATAAGGTAGGTCAAAGGGTTAGGTACTGTACTCTGTGTAGCAGGTAGTATATGCAGTTTTTCAGACCAAGGAAGGAAAGAAATTATGCAGGAATTATAGAGGAAAAGGAATGTAAAGATATACCTCATGATAGCTTGAGGGGATCATAGGGTCAAGTGAAGTTTTTTTTTAAGAGATAGAGGGGGCCTGGGCATATTTATAGGTAACAGGGAATTAATTTACTAGTAGGAAATAAAGACTGAAGAGGAGAGAGGGAAGAAATGATCTGTGGAGCAAACTCCTAGCAGAAACAAGTAAGGAAGTGGATCAAGCTTTGATAAGGATAAAGGCCACCTCTTTTTTAAAGACTGGAGCAAAGGAAAAGGAGAGAGCTCATGACTGATGTCTTCTATTATTTCAGTAAAGTAGGAGGTGATGTGTTTTACTGAGAGGCAGGGGGATGGAAGTGTGGTACTGGGATGTAGAGGAGAGAGAATATTTGGAGCAGCTGCTTTGGTAAGAGTAATGAAGTTGATCAGAGAGTAGTAAAAGTATTGCCAAGCAATAGTGAGGACTCAGCTTCGATTACATAATGAGAATTTTTAATGGACTCAGCATATGTTTGTGATTGCCGATAGTGGTGTTTGGTAGCACAAATTCACTAATTAAGAAGGCAGATGGTGGGAATAATCCAGAATTTAGGATTATTAGAGTGAGAATTGGATAGGATGAAGGGCAGGAAATTCAGGGTAATGAAGAGCACTGTACAGTTGACCTGTGAAGATAAAGAATGGGTTGAGGAGTAAGGTAGGAGGAAATATGTACAGTCAGGATATTATAAATAGAGATGGCAATTTCAAAGTGTGAGATCATGGAACAAGCTTTTGGGTGATGATGGGAGTCCTAAGGTATGCCTACCACTGAGGATGGCTGAGGTTGAGTGCATATGTGGGTCATGGGGACTGAACAGGCTAATGAACTGGGAAGTGTGTTTGAGGGGCCTTCACAGACATTTGAGGGCCCTAAGTAAGAAGGCCAGAGGTCATGGTGAAGAGAAGATACTCTAAGCCAGATTCTGAACTCTTAGAAGAGTGGCATAGAGGCTGACAGATGACAGTAAGAAGGATGTGGATGGGGGAGTAGATGTCAGTGGTATTGATGATGGAGTGAATCTCAAAGGATGAGAGACCACAGAGTGACAGTGGCCAAGTGGGAGGTCTTAGAGTGACAAGAGGATGAAAAAGATAGACGGAGTTCTCTTCTTGGACCAATCTATGAGGCACTGGAAAAGTCAAATGCACTAGCCCAGAATGTGTTGTCTTCTCAAGAGAGAACCAAGTTTCTGTGAGTTTCAGGAGAAAGAATGCTTCTGAGATGAAGAGATATAGAATGAAGGGAGTTTGTTATAATAGGTCTAGGAGTTCCAGAGGACAGTGGAGAGGTAGAGCTGAGATGAATTGGAATGAGTATGGGGAAAAAGTGAGTCAGGGATAGGGTGGGGGAAGGGTTTTTTCCCCTCAGTTGACTACAACTCTGAAATTTAGGAATGAGGGGAGCAGGAGGTGAGTGTTGGCCAACTATAGGATTGTGTAAAAGGACCAATTGATGGACCACCCTGATCCCCATAGTGTCCTCTGATAATTAAGCATGATATGTCATTTCTCAACACTGGAGATTAAGAGGTTGAGGCAGCTGGGCATTCTGGCCAGGCACTTAGGTAAGTATATATCTGGGGATTAAGACCTATGGGTCAGATTAAACTCACGCTCTATAGTATCATCCCAAGAGGGCACAGATGAAGCATTCCCAGAAGGCACCTTATATGTGAAGCACTCAGCCCCCAGTCTCAGAGAGCCTGGCAATGCAGGTTCTTTAGTCCTTTGGTTACCTATAGCTTCTTATCGCTGATAGTTTTGAGCTGGTATATTTTCCAGGATAACACTGTTTTTTCAATTCTCCCCCCCTCCCCTTTTTTGCATTTAGGAACCATGGCTACATCAGATAAGCATTTGTTTTATCATTTTTAACATGTTTTTATTGATTTTTTTTATATCACCACTTTGCCCCAGCATCTTCTCTCCTACCCTTTCCAGAGAGCCATCCCATAAAGCAAATGATATTTTTAAAGGATAAAAAGAAAAAAAAGTGGAAAGATTTAGCATCAGTACATTAAAAAGCCTGAAAATACATGTAGTGTGGAACACTTAGGGGCCTCCCCCCTCTCCAAAGTAGTGGGGCGGGAATGTTTTCTAGTCTCTCTTCTTTCAAGCCATGCTTGTTCTTTAAAATTTTGCAGTATTCCCTTTTACTTTTTTGGTTAGTTCTTTTTGTTTATATTGTTGTAATCATTATGTATATTGTTTTGTTGGCTCAGATAAGTATTTATACTTGAACCTCCCGTGAAGAAATCCAGACTGCATGGGGGCAGCTAGGTAGCACAGTGAATAAAGCACTGGCCCTCAATTCAGAAGGACCTGAGTTCAAATCCGGCCTCAGACACTTGGCACTTACTAGTTGTGTGACCTTGGGCAAATCACTTAACCCTCATTGCCCTGCAAAAATTGAAAAAAAAAATCTAGGGTGCTATCCTGTAAAATAATGTTGAGATATTTTTGGAAAACTAGTTCAGACTTTGTATGCAACTAAGAATTCCACAGTAACTTAAAAAGAGAAGGCAATTATTTGATGTTTCTGTTTGGAAAAGGGAAGTAATAAAAGTCTGCAGTTTTATTTTATATTTTATAACCATGATGCAGCTAAAGTTTAAGGTAGGCTCAGACTTGTGTAAATATTCTGAAATAAAATAACAGGGTAGCTATTTCATTCTCTGGAGAAATGAAAAATGATTTATCTTATAGTTAATTCAATTAAGTCTAACAAAAAGTTATTAAGGACATACTGCTTAAGGACACACTGCATCAGCATTGGTTTCTCTGTGAAGAAAAGGTGACACTTTTTTTTAAAAAAGAAGTTTTATAAGTCTACTTCCAAGCAAGGAACAACAAGAAAAAATCCTTTTTGTTTTGTCTATATCTGAAAAGGGTATGAAGGATTGTTTGTTTTATTACTTGAAATTCCGGCATTGTTTATTTATTAAAATGGTACATCACATTAAACTGGTACAAGCAGTACTAGAATTTAAACTGTGGTATCATTAAAATGTGGGAAAGGAACGTAAAAAAATAAAAAAGGCTTATTTTTATATTAAAGTGACGAAAATGGATCTATTATTTTTCTGGGTTATAAGGGAATTAAATCAGTTGAAAAAAGGAATAAAAGTGTTGATAAAGTATGAGACACCAGATGAAACACTAATTAGAGTGAGTTTTATAAAATGTATGTTAGTAAATTGTAGGCAGAAAAAGCAATCTTAGCAATGGACCACTCACTAATATATCCTCATTAAACTATAAATGGAATTTTTTATTGAAGTTACCAGTAAATATTAGCTTTCATTAAATTGTTTTTTATGATTCTCTTAGTATTACTTGAAGTTAACTATGTTTTAGAGAAAAAACTAGTCTATATTTTTTTTTGTAAAATTAACTTATTGAATTTTGATCCATTTTCTTCTACAGCTACTTATTTCTTACTCATTTAAAATGAATTTATACAAAGAATCATAGAATGTGATTTACTGTATATTATTCATTCATAGTAGAAAAACTAAAGCACACAAATACAAGTTGGGATTATATAGTTAGAAATGCAAAAAGTAAAGGGATACAAATAAAACGAATGTGTCATGAAGTCTTACTTTTTTGTTTTGTTTTGTTTGTTTTTTGAGAGGCCTTTTTAAAGTATTTTATTATTTTCCAGCTACATGTAAGGATAGTTTTCAACATTTGTTTTCATAGGATTTTTAGTTCCAATTTTCCCCCCTTCCTCCTCCCCAAGATGGAAAGCAGTCTGATATAGGTTATATATGTATGATCACATTAAACATATTTATGAATTAGTCATCTTGTGAAAGAAGAATCAGAGCACAAGGGAAAAACCTCAAAAAAGAAGGGGAAAAAAACAGCCCAAAGTTAGAAACAGTATGGGTTCAATCTGCATTCATTATCCACAGTTCTTTTTTCTGGATATTGAGAACATTTTCTATCATGATTTCTTTGAAACTGTTGTGTATCGCACTGCTGAGAAGAGCCAAGTCTATCACCTTTGTTCTTCACACAGTGTTGCTGTTACAATGTACAATGTTTTCCTGGTTCTGCTCTTCTCAGTCAGCATCAGTTCATGTAAGTCCTTGCAGGTTTCTCTGAACTCCTCCTGCTCATTGTTTCTTACAGCACAATAGTATTCCATTACATTCATATACCACAACTTGTTTAGCCATTCCCCAGCTGATGGGCACTCCCTTGATTTCCATTTCTTTGCCACCACAAAGAGAGCTGCTATAAATATTTTTGTACATGTGGGTCCTTTTCCCTCTTCTATGGTCTCTTTGGGATACAGACCTAGTAGTGTGTACTTTTATTTCTAAACGCTAACATTACATACTTTTTATTCACCTCTATGATAAGTGAAAACCAAAGTTTGGCCAAAATCAAGTAAGGAACTACTTTTTTGCTTTTAGGCTGTTGTGAAAGATATTAATCCCTAGCTTGTTTACCTTGACTTTTCTGAGAACTCTATTTACTAAAATAAAAGCCTTTGGGAAAACGTGAATGTGTGAATCACAAATTTGCTTTGGATGTTTAGTCCCCTCTCATTGACAAATAGCAGGTTTCCGTTTAAAAAAATGACAAGCTACAATATAATTCTATGATCCTAATAAATCATTTTAATAACATTCCTAAGATGTCCAAGTCCTTTTAGTATATCCCAGCACAACTTATTGAAGGTGCTATGTATTGTAAGCACCAAATTTAATATGGGAAGAATTAATTGGGTGGCTTGCCATAGTATTGGGGTTAGAAAGGAAACAGCCTCTTTCAAAAATAAAACAGGTTTATTAATGGGAACAAGTTCAAAACACAAATGCTATTAATAGAGCTAGGGACAATGAGAAATAATCTAAATCTCTGGGGTAAGAAGGCCACAGGCACTCTGAAACTGCCTCCAGCCCAGCTAGCTCCAAAGAGCTAGCTTTGCCTCAAAAATACAAACCCACCACTACCTGAAATCTGTAGCTCTAAGGAGAATTAGCTTTCAGTCTCTTCTGTTTTGGTCTGAAGGTCACACACCAACAGCTCCTCTGTCTACCTTCCTTCCCTGTTCCTCTCAGAAAAAACTCTAACTGCCTCTGTCTCCCCCACAGGAAGGGGCAGTTCTTAGCCATGCTGAGTCTCTAATTGGCTCAGCACACCCACATAGGCTGTCCCCATTATAATCTGGCCAAGCTCATGTGGGTGTGGGGGAGCTATTTAGTTACTTAGTTTCAATAAATGTTCCCCATAGACAGAATTCCTCTTGTTCAATTATCTCTCAAAGTACACACCCATCTTCTCTTAGGCTTTTAAGCTTACATTTTTTCAGTCTGACCATAATAAAACAAAGATAGGGTTATGAAAGCCCCAAATCACAATTCCTTACAGTATCAAGTGCTGTGGAAGATATAAAGATGAATAATAAACCTTACAGGCAGTAACTGAAATAAAAGACTATAGACACTAAGGGACAAACAGTGAGTTGTAAGAACCCTTCTACCTGGGGGAAATCAGGAAAATTCTATGGAGGAGGTAGCATCATTTTGGTCTTTGAAGAGTGGATTATCATTTTAACAACAATCAGGTGAGAGACATTCTAGGAGGATGGAATGCAATGAATGAAAACACCTTCAGTGATCCAATTTGACTGGAACTTAATGTCCATGCAGGAGTATAGCAATAAGTGAGATTGGAAATATATGCTGGGACCAGATACTGTAAAGTAATCAAAATCCCTTTAAGATTTTTGGAGTATCAAATAAGATTTAAAGAGCTATGCTTTAGGATCAGTTAAGTAGAGGTATATTTGATTAAATGAACCTGTGAAAAACTAGAAGTGGAGGAAGCCATTTGGAAGGGTAGTCTAAATAATGCATGGTATATTTTTCAAGTAGAATGTAAGAAAGGACTGTTTAATTTTTGTCTTTGTATCTCCAGTCCCTGGCAAGAGTCCCTAGCACATGTAGACACTTGATAAATGTTCATTGAATGGAATTGAATTGGTAATTGGGGACTGAACAAAGTTGGTGATAGGGGGGAGAGGGATAGGGAGCGGATTATGTGACAAAATGTAGAAATAGAGTTGATAAGTCTAAGTTGAATTTATGGAGGGGGGAGAACTGAGAAAGGGGGGGAGAAGTGGGAAAGGGGGAGAGAGGGAGGAAGGAGAGAGAGAACAAGAGAGGGAGAGAGTGCCAAATATTATTGTAAAATTTTGAGCCAGTAATATGACTGAAAACTTGATTAGTGCCAATCCATGGGAGTTGGTTTGGGAGGGATGATGATTAGTTCAGTTTTAGACATGTCAGATTTGAGGTGCCAATTGGACACCCAGATGGTAATCAGAAATGGAGGATTGGAACTTGATTAGAGGTAGGGACATACATTTGGCAGTCAGTTACATAAAAACAAGAGTTGAATCCATTGAAAATGAATGATATTGCCAAAGGAAGAGGGGTAAAGACAGGATTTTAGGATAAGCCTACATTTAGGTGTTAGAAAGCACCAAAAATAGAGACTGAACAGTTAGGTTAGTACATTGTTATTGTCATAGAGGCCCTTTCTTTCTGCAACCTCTCCTTAATTGCTCCTGTTTTCTGGAAGTCTGAAATAATTACATTATTTGAAGCTCTCTGACTTTGAGGTTGGCCCACCTATGTTTGAGTAGTTTTGTCTAGTCAGTCATTCATTCTCTGTGAATATTTGTTTAGTGAAATTGTGTTATGTGGAGTATTCCCCTAGCCCTCCAAAAGTTATTATTTATTTAATTTAAACATTCTTTTTAAAATTTTGAGTTCCAAATTCTTTTCCTCCCTCCCTCCCTCTCCCTAACCCTTTGAGAAAGCAAACAATATATCATTTATACATGTGAAAACCCATGCAAAACATATTTCCATGTTAGCTGTCACAAAAAGCAAGAAAAATAAAGAAAGTTTCACATTTCAGTTTACTATGTTAATTTTAGTGGTTGGAAATATCCCAAAAACATCTGGAAAAGAGGTCAAGGAGAGAGAACCTCACAACTCTCAGACTGCCATTTCTTCATTTCTCATCCAGTTCCACTCCTCTAGACTTCATTGTGCCCCCCACAAGTACTTCCCCTCCCTCTTTTCATCTTTCTTTTGTGTATTGTCTTTTCCCATTAGATTGTAAATTCCTTGAGGGCAAGGATTATATTTTCTCTTTCTTTGTATCCCCTGGATTTAGCACAGTGCCTGGAATATAGTAGATGTATAATAAATGTTTACTGAGAAAAATTGAAAAAATGTACCTGGCCTTCCTTTATTGCAGATTTGAGTGATTATAGGTTGATAATGTTATATATGCTATCAGACATAGTTCATGTGTTGGTTTGTTTTTACTGAAATGCCCTTTTTCCCCCTCTTAAAAAACCTTTGATACAAGAATGTAGCTTGCTGGGTAAGGGATAGTGAAGGTGATATTCAGAATTGTATATGATATAAAAACAAAAAGCCGTCAAAATATTTTAAAATTCTTGTTCAATTAAGATGGATTCAATTGAGATTATAAAATCACATTTTTTGAGCTGAAAGTTCTTCATATGTCATCTAGTTCATCCTCCTCTTCTTACAGATTAGGAAATAAGATTCAGAGAGAGTAAATGTTTTGCTCATATAGGTAGTAAGGAACCAGAAATTGAAACCATGTGTTTGATGCGAAACCTAATACTCAGAATCCCAGAATTTTAGAATAGGAACAGACCTCAGTGGCACTATAATCCATACCTAAAGGAATCTCTACTATAACCTGCTGGACAAGTGGTCATCTGCTCCAATTAGGAAAAACCCTTCACTCATTCTCCCTCCCCCAAACTGCCTCTTTTCCTTTCAGACAGCATTATTATTATTATTATTATTATTATTATTATTAATATTATTTGCAGGGCAATGGGGGTTAAGTGACTTGCCCGGGGTCACACAGCTAGTAAGTGTCAAGTGTCTGAGGCCAGATTTGAACTCAGGTACTCCTGAATCCAGGTCTGGTGCTTTATCCACTGTGCCACCTAGCCACCCCAGCACTATTATTTTTTCCTGACATCAAGCCCAAATTTACCTCTTTGCACCTTCTACCCACTGCTCCCGATGCTTCTCTGCATTGTTTTAATTATTTTAATTTATTTTCTTAATTTTAATGTAAATGTATTCATATCTTATAGCAGTTATTTAAATATCCATAGCTGTTGATATCTCTAAAATATTTTCACTCATCTTCTAGCCTTTATCATGCATCCTTACCTAAACCCTGGCTATTTTCTGCCCTGTCCCTGCCACAGCTGCTGATCTACCCTCTAAAGTGGACCAGTAGAATCCATGATGAACAGAAGCTAAGTAAACTACTTGAGTCTGAACTCTCTGGGAACATACAGCCTCATCATCACTGGCCTTTGGGCATATAATGAAACCAACCAACCACTTAGCAATGATTTCTTTGTCTTTGGATTTCAACTACAGTGAGAACATTTGCCTCGGTGCATTTCTCTTTTTCTAGTTAGTTGTATGTGACCTTGTTGGTCATTTATGAGGATCTCACAGTTTTTTTGTCCAGTCCTGTGATTTCATCAGTACCAAGAACTCCTAGAGGAGGGCTTGTGACAATGGCACCAACATAGATTGCCAACCCATCTGAATGTTATAATTCTAGAAAGTTGCCTTCGACATTGTGTAGCTAAGTGATATATAGCTGTGTATTATATATTAAAGGCAGAGCTTGACTTCAGGTCTTCCTGATTCCAAGGCTGGCTTCTCAGCCACTATACCATTCTGTCTATACCCTTTTAGAATACAAACAGTTATATTCCTGTTTATGGATTGTCTAAAAAATGATGTTTCTTAGCCCCCGCCACCTTCTCTGCATTTTCATCATCATCACTTAAAGAAAGGAGAGGGTGCACATAGGTTTGAGGGTCATTTTTGTATGTGTTTTTCTTTATTTTTTTTAGATTGTTGTGGCTAAATGATTCATCACTTAGTGGCCAGCCTGCTGGTGATAAAACTGTCCAAATTCAGCTAGATTGGTCCTTAACTAAAGATGCAGTCTGTCTCCAAGACCATAACTGAGTATTTTTCAGCCTCATAGAACTGTCAGAATTTGAGCTCCACTGCTATAGCTTTTGAGAATGCAGGGATCCCTAGATCATTTTGTAGGGAGTAGTGAATCGGCAGATTAGGTCTTTTATGGAGAATCAGTATTTTTTTTCTTCCCTTTTTTTTTTAACTGTTTGCATTGAACTTGGTAGTCAACATGTCTTTTCTTTCTTTCTTTCTTTCTTTTTTTTTAGTGAGGCAATTGGGGTTAAGTGACTTGCCCAGGGTCACACAGCTAGTAAGTGTTAAGTGTCTGAGACCGGATTTGAACTCAGGTACTCCTGACTCCAGGGCCGGTGTTCTATCCACTGCGCTACCTAGCTGCCCCCAACATGTCTTTTCTAAGATTTTATTGTAGTAGTTTAGTTTGGGATCCTAATTGCATTTGAGAAACAACATATCAGAGTGGATAGAGTGCTGGTCTTGAAGTTAGGAAGACTAAGGTTTTAGCAATTAAAACACAAAATGAGACTATACTCCCCCACCCCAACGCTTTTCCATCTATTGCAATGAGAATTTCTCTAGGCATACTTCAGAGTATGTCCCTCTGGGGAAAATTTAAGGTTTATATTTTCTTAAATAATTCATATTAAATTCTGTAAAGGATAATTATTTTTAAAAAATAAAGCCAGTATTCCATTTTCTTTTTTTGTTTGTTTTTTTTTTGTTTTTTTTTTTGTTTGTTTTTGTGGGGCAATGGGGGTTAAGTGACTCGCCCAGGGTCACACGGCTAGTAAGTGTCAAGTGTCTGAGGCCAGATTTGAACTCAGGTACTCCTGAATCCAGGGCTGGTGCTTTATCCACTGCACCACCTAGCCGCCCCTCTATTTTCTTATAAAAAGAGAATTTTAAAGAATTAGAAATATGATACATTTTCACATAGTAAAATATATATTTCATTATACTGGAATTTCCTTCCCTACATTAGAAGCTAAGTAAGCCAAAATACCAATTTGCCTTGAATAGGCTATGCTGGAATTGTGTATTTTGTTTTGGTAAACATTTTTGCGTTCATCTTACTGGACTGCTACATTATAACATAATTTTATTAAGAAATAAAATAACTCACACCATTATAGAAAAGTATTCTATGACATACATAAGGATTAAACCTGGGTACCTAGAACCATGGGGTTGTAAGACTCATCTGCTTCTCTGATTTTACTACTATCTTTAGATAATGTTAGATTTAAACCATCTATAACTATTTCTTACTTACTATGAGTACAGAATATGCTTTGGGTTGTTTATCCTGTGAGAGAGATGGCTTTATGATGATTGATCTGTATTTTTGCCTAATTCCTTAGGTTAGGGATGCTGCCTTGACTTCATTAAAATGGTGCTCTAACTCCACTAGCTGAGATAGTGTATACGGTCATCTCTTCCATGTTGTGAGGGTTAGGGCTTCAGTGCCCCTGATCTGGAAAATCTGCATAAAATTTTTTGGCCCTCCCTTCATACAGGAGAAGAAATCTTTATTATAATGGTATTAAAAATAAAATATATTGATGTTATACAACACTCTACGTAGATTTATGCATTTCTGAGTTTTTAAACTTTCTGTGTTGTTTGCCTGTAAAACTCCCCCCAAATTCCCATTTAATTTCTTATGCAATCATATATTGAAACTGTGATAGAGAAAGTTGCTATGTGGAAGGGGTAACTGTCTAAAAATCTATTACTATACATAAATTATGAGAGAGGAGAGTGACATAATGGATATGCTAAGACTGTTGGATGTCACAATTCACACGTTATTTCTTTCTGTAAGCTGAGTCATCCCACAGCTAAGCTAAGCTAAGATCCTCACCTTATTTCTACCCCACTTTATATCTCTACATAAATATAGAGGCAGTTACAGATGGGGACATTTCTCTTAGGCTTTATGACTGCAATCAGATTGGAAATGTCTTCAAATTCTATTGCTATAGTGTAGATAAAAGGGTATTGGTTATTGAATTCCAGGGCTTATGGCCAAGGTACTGTGTTTAGAAACCTCTCTCCTTCCCCACTTGCTAGAAATGCCTTTAGAGATTGTCTCATTTTACATAGGAGGAATCTGAGTCAGAGAGAGCCTTAGTAACTTGATGAAGTCCATACAAAGTAGTAAGTAGCAGAGGATTTCACTGTAAATGTGGTGCTTTTTTTCACCATGCTTTTTTATTCATGTTTATTGCATCACAATATTTGTAATTTACATGTAACAGACTAAATAGACATGGGGGTTATCTAACATTCACAAAATGAATATGTGGAGAAGGGACCTGCCATCTCTGCAACCACCAAAAGCAACTGCCAGGTAAGACTAAGAGCCCTGGAAATAATAGTGACTGCCAGATCATTGGTTCCTCTTCCAACTTTGCCCTGACAACCATCGTAGAAGGGAGCAACCCTTGAGGAAATGTGGCCTGGCAACTGCCTTTGTAGGTACTACAGCTCCCAACCTCCTAGTAACTGCAGCTACTGAAGGTCTGGAAAAGAAAGTTCTTACCAAAATGATGAGCAGGCGGATTTCAGAGAAACCTGGAAGGACTTACACGAACTGATGCTGAGTGAGATAAGCAGAACCAGGAGAACATTGTACACAGTATCAACAACATTGTGTTGATCAACTGTGATAGACTTGACTCTTCTCAGCAATACAGTGGTCTAAGATAGTTCCAAAGAATTCATGATAGAAAATTGCTCTCCAAATCCAGAAAAAAGAATTGTGGAATCTAGATGCAGATTGAACCATACTATTTCTATTTTTTTGTTTGTTTTTCCCTTTTGCTTTAATTCTTCTTTCACAGCATGACTAATGCAGAAATATGTTTGATGTGATTATGTATACACACACACACACACACACACACACACACACATATATAAAAACCTACATCAGATCTCTTACTGTCTTGGGGTGGAGGGGGAGAGAGAGGAGGGAGGGAGAAAAATTTGGAACTAGAAATCTTATAAAAACAAATGTTAAAAACTATCTCTACATGTAACTAGAAAATAATAAAATACTTTTATGATTAAAAAAAAGAAAGCTCTTACCACCAAGATCCTTGACAAGGTCAAATGACTCAGTGTTAGTAACAGATGCCATTTTATCCATGAAGATGACATTAAAGACAATACATTAGCATATCTACTTTGTTGCTTCACCCTAAGGACCAGTGGAATTTCCCTTCCATATGACTGGGGATCGAAGCCTTCTCTAAATATGTGTAGTCTTCCACTATTAGAATATGAGCTCCTTCAGAGCAAGGATTGTCTCACCTTTCTTTGTGTCCCCAGTATGTTGCACATAGTTAGCCTTTTCTTTCTGTCATTCGTTCTTGTTGTCTCTCTAACACAGATTGTGCTCCTTATGAACAGACCATCTAGTTTGGAATTTGGTTTGAATGCTGTTCTGGATAAGAGAAAGTTTTAGGTATAATTTGACTCCCCAAATCACAGAATTTTAATGAGAAAAGATTTAATGGCCATTGAATCCAACTTTTACTTGAAAGGAATCCCTCCTGTGACCTACCTGACAAGTGTTAATCTAGCTAGTCTGTGCTCTAGACTTCTGAAGGAGATCCATCTTTCAATGACCCGTTCATTAATTCTATTTCTGTACAGAACAGAACAAGTCAAATTCATATTTTTCCATATGACAGCCCTTCATAAACTTAAAAGATAGCTGTTATATCTCTTCTGTCTTTCCTTCTCAAAGCTAAGCCTCCCTAGTTGCTTCGAACTGATCCTTACATAACATAGATTCAAGTCCTTGACCATTCTGGTTGCTCTTTTCTGGATGCACTGTATCTTGTCATTGTCCTTCTTAAACTGTCACAGCCAGAGCAGAACATGGTGCTACACATGTGGTTTGAGGAGGGTAACTACAAGAGGAACGATCACCATCTAACCCAAGATAGTATTGTCTTTTTTTTTTTTTTAAGATACCACAGCACAACTGCTGACTCATTGAGTTTGCAGTCCACTAAAACTCTGAGATCTTTTAAAAGTATACTATTGTCTAACATTCCTCTCCATCCCCCATTCTATTCTTATGAGGTTGATTTTTGTGAACTCAAGTGTTAAGACTTCAAATTTCATCTCATTAGATTCTGTGCATGCTACAGACTATCAAGATTTCTTTTTGGATCCTGCCTCTTTCATTTGATACGTGAATTATTTGTCCCAAATTTGTGTAATCTGCAGCTTTGAAGACCATGATGTTTTTATCCAAATCACTGATAAAAATGTTAAACAACACAGAGCATTAAATATGTTACTGAAGAAGCAGCACGGTGTGCTGGAAAGAGTAATGCATTTGGAGGCAGAGGACATAAGTTGACATCCTGGCTCTGCTACTTAACTACCCCTCTAGGCCTCAGTTTCTTCATCTGTAAGATGAGGGACTTGGACTAGAAAAATTTCTGAGACTCTTTTTCTTTAAGTCCTACAATCTTGCATATGATGTTAGGGAAAAAAGAAGCAAATTATACATTCTTATCAATATGTAAAAATGTATTTGTAAGAAGTATTCTTATGTAATAAAAAATTACATGTCACCACACAATGTTAATGTTCACTTGAAAGAACACTGAATTTAATGTGACCTTAATTTTCCTATATAACTCCTGCTTAGTAAAGTCAATAAAAAGGCCAATGAATCCAAATCATCTTTGCATGTTCCTTAAGGGAACTCAAATAGTAAACTTCCTTTTCTTGTTAAGTTCACCTTGGTTTCATAGGAATTGAATATTTAAGTGCTACACTAGCTTTGCTATTGTGCAATAGTAGTATTTTCTTACAAGAAGAGCCACTCATCTGTATTTTTGGACATGCTTCTTCAGTGCCACAAAACACACAATTTAAAACTAGTCATTAAGTGGTTAGATGAACATTCATAAGTTGAAAATTACTCTACAGAAAGTCTTTGAAGATAATTTCACTCTTTCATATTTTTAAACATTTGATTATGGTTCTAGCCAGAATTCACATATATGAGATGTTCAGCCACGTAAAATGAATAGCTTCTCTATTTGCTTAGATATCCCATAGCAATTAAACTCCATGAAAATGCTTTAAGTAAGTTTGACCTGTATTATTAAATGGAAGATGCTGACTTGCTAATCTCTCATTTTTACCAGAAATAAAACTGAATAAATCAAGTTTGTTAAAATAGAAGATTTTTTCCATAAGAGTATTTTATCACTTTCCAGTTACATGTAGACATAATTTTCAACATTTGTTTTTATAAGATTTCTAGTTTCAAATTTTTCTCCCTCCCCCGCCTCCAAGACAGCAAGTAATCTGATAGAGGTTATATATGTACAATCACATTAAACGTATTTCTGCATTAGTCATGCTGAGAAAGAAGAATCAGAGCAAAAAGGAAAAACCTCACAAAAAGAAAAAAAACCCAACAAAAACAATAGAAATAGTATGGTTCAATCTACATCCAGATTCCACAGTTCTTTTGTTTTCCCGGATTTGGAGAGCATTTTCCATCATGAGTCCTTTGGAAACATCTTGGACCATTGTATTGCTGAGAAGAATCAAGTCTATCACAGTTGATCAACACACAATGTTGTTGATAGGTACACTGTTCTCCTGAGTCTCCTCATTTGACTCAGCATCAGTTCATGTAAGTCATTCCAGGTTTCTCTGAAATCCTCCTGCACATTGTTTCTTACAGCACAATAGTATTCTATTACATTCATATACCACAATTTGTTTAGCCATTCCCCGATTGATAGGCAACCCTTCAATTTCCAATTTCTTGCCACCACAAAAAGAGCAGCTATAAATATTTTTGTACATGTGGGCCCTTTTCCCTTTTTTATGATCTCTTTGGGAAAAAGACCTAATAGAGGTATTGCTGGGTCAAAGGGCATGTACAAAATAGAAGATGTTTTAGACACAGATTCTATAAGCCCTTTCTGATGGTATTAGATATCATAGACATCTGGTAGAATTTCCTTTCTTGGACATCTAAAATAAAAGAAATAGAGGGGCAGCTAGGTGGCGCAGTGGATAGAGCACCGGCCTGGAGTCAGGAGTACCTGAGTTCAAATCCAGCCTCAGAAACTTAACACTTACTAGCTGTGTGATCCTGGGCAAGTCACTTAACTCCAATTGCCTCACTAAAAAAGAAAAATTAATAATAAATAAAAAAATAAAAGAAATAGTATTTTTTATGGTTTAATTCTAACATTGGTTTAAGGCAGTAGATGGAACCACATGACCCATTTTGGTACCATAAAACTTTGAGGCTCTCAATGTCCAAGTTTAATTAGTGATTTATTTCATGATTATAAAGTTAGAAGACTTTGAGATCTTTTTCATCCCATCCAGTCATCTCCAAGACGCCAGGGCCAAGCCACTGTGGGCATCTTGTTTTTTTCCTTGTTTCTGAGGTGTCACTTTCTTCCCCTCTTCTTCATACTTCTTATTGGTGGAATATAATTAAATCCGATATTAACTCTGCTAACTTTTGCTCTATTCTGCCTTCCCTAACTGCCACTCCAAAATGTGTTGTATTTCCTTAGTAGAATATAATTTTTCTTCCCAATATAGGAACTCTATCACTTTTTTATTTGTATAAAGTGGGAGTGGGATTGATCAAGATAACCCTGATCAATTGATCTCACCTATTTAAACCTATCCTTCATTTGGTAAAATCACAGAAGATAAATGGCCAGGTAATAGAGACAGTGAGTCATATGGTCATTTTTTCGGGGCAGTGAGGATTAAGTGACTTTCCCAGGGTCACACAACTAGTGTCAAGTGTCTGAGGTTGGACTTGAACTCAGGTCCTCCTGAATCCAGGACCAGTGCTTTATCCACTGTGCCACCTAGCTGCCCTGGAGTTATAAGGTCTTAAAAAGGTTTTTGTTAAAGTACCCCATTACAAGCTGTAAAGAATCCCCCAACCCCTCAAAATTTGATAGAAGTAGAGGGTAGTTAGCCATTGGTTGGCTATTAGTGATTCTTGAAAAAGATACACACACACACACACACACACACACACACACTCTCTCTCTCTCTCTCTCTCTCTCAGAAGTCTCTCGGGAAAGGACAGTTCTGAGGAATATGAACCCTGGCAGCGGAGAAGAGAAACATCCATGGAGGAACCCAGCTTTGAGAACAATTTGTTCTTTGCTTTGGGGGATGGGGGGTGATTTCTTCTCCCTTCCTCCCCCATAAGTGCTGGTGTCTTTCAGTGAAAGAATTATCCCAGCAGAAGGCAGTGCCCCCCAGAGGGAGTAGGCCCAGTGAGTTGAGGTAGGAGGTGGTTCTTGGGTTTGTGATCTCTGGCAATTGAGAAGAGAACCAACTCTAGCCATTAGTAGTTGAAGAGTCCCAGTGTCAGGGAGCCGAGCTGACCAACCATTCTAATCCTGGGGATCAACATGAATAAACCATAAGAATGCAAAGGACAGTAGAATGCTGGGGTGATTGAGTTATGAGTTGCTTTGGCCATATGGGTTCCTGAAATGTGTACCTTCCTACACAATTTATGCCTTTTCTTCTCATTGATGCTGTCCTTGAGGGAGAATATACCCCAGGTTGCAGTGGGCAATACTTTGTTACTATTGCTCTCATGATGCCATCCTATTAATGCCTTTCCTTTGAGCTTATTGTACTTATACTTATGGGGGGCTTGTGAGCTAGTTTTAGGAGTGCTGTCTTGTATAGTACCCTTTTTCTTTTTGGGGAGTGGGGTGTGACAATGAGGGTTAAGTGACTTGCCCAGGGTCACACAGCTAGTTAGTGTCAAGTGTCTGAGGCCAGATCTGAACTCAGGTCCTCCTGAATTGTATAGTACCTTGAACCTGGAAGTAACCATCCCTTCCCTTCTTTGGGAGACTGAATTTGAAATCATAGGGGGCAGGCACTTTGTATTGCCAATGCCTACAAATAGCAGGCACTTAATAAAAACTTGTTAGTTGACTGTTTATTGCATAACACTGGAATAAAAATGAATAATGTAGATAAAATTCAAAGAGTGAAGATGAGTCTGGAAGTCTTAAGAGGAAATGTAAGGAATGAGAAGGAAAAAAGGGTAAACCACTAATGGACTTGTAGTTCATAGATAAGAGATCAGTCAGTTCATACCCCTTATTTTACAGATAAGGGAACTGAAGAAATTCAGAGAAGTCAAAGAAACTGCAGAAAACCATCAAGGGAAACAAAAATTTTGTTTTCATTGGCTATAAAGGGTGACTTTCTCCCTGAGAGTTGTCCCTTTTAGTTAAAGTGGGATGGCTGGACTCAGGACCCCTGCTCTTGAGCCAAGAGTCCTAGGCTGTCTTCACATGGGTTTGTTGGGAGATGGTGGTCAAATTGATGAGGTGATAGTCCAGTTGATGTAGTGGCTGTTTGATTCACTTGGTTCATGTCAACCCCATCTCTCTCATAGGATGCCTTTCTACTTTATCTATACTGATTTGCCTGCCCCATTGGTGGCAGTTCATATTGATGGTATTTAATAATGAGATTAAATTAACTTTCAGATTGCAGTTACTTTTTACCAAGATATAATTGTGGTTTTATAATTGAGACCAAAAGAGATTTATTAGGGACATGTAAAACAGATAGTGCTATGATAAAACACACCATGCAAAAACTTAATGGTATATTTTTTCTGTTAATTAAACATTTCTCTAAACAGCATGTGAGTAGTTTTCAGAGCCAAAAAAGTTTGGCAAGCCTAGGTATTTTTGTTTCAGAATACACTCTTTTTTGGGTCAAGCTTTTTTCTTTTAATTTGATTTATGATGTCTTAACCATATGCCTCTCTCCTTCAAGACTTCCCACACCACCAAATGTTTGTACTATACATTTTGTACTTAGTTGTACATTTATATTATTTTTAAATTAATATTTAAAATTTTTAAAAATTATTTCATTTATATGAAGGGTATGTATATGTGTATTGCCCACAAATGTTATGTTTATGTCCACATGGGCTTGTCTAAATGGTTCACAGGGACATGCGAATAGATAATATTGGAATCTTGCCTACTACTTTCCAAGACAGATTTTGATTCCTTCAACAGGGAATTCGAATCACAAAGTTGAACCACCCTTCTCTCCTCAGAGAGATAATATGAGTCCAGAATTATATCTGTCTTCCCCTTAAATATTGCTATTGTAGGAAAATAATTTTTAGGTTCAAGCTGCCTTTCTCATCAGTGTCTCTCTTTTTTTTTCTTTGGTAAGGCAATTGGGGTTAAGTGACTTGCTCAGGGTCACACAGCTAGTAAGTGTCAAGTGTCTGAGGCCGGATTTGAACTCAGGTCCTCCTGAATCCAGAGCCGGTGCTTTATCCACTGGGCCACCTAGCTGCCCCTCTCATCACTGTCTCTTAATGGAGGGGTGCTACATGTTATGTACTTGACTGCCTTCCCAACAAATGCTAGTTTCACAAACACCATCACAAATAATAGTGAATAATCCTATTGATCAAGGCAATAGCAATGGATATCAGAGTTGTATAAATTGTAATAAACCAGACAATACATAGAGTGAATAAGTTCTCCCACTGAGAGTGAAATATGTCAGCTCAATTAAGAAAGAGTGCCTGTTATCACCCAAGAGGAAACTCCCCAAAGTATCTAGTGTGACAAACTGGAAATCAGAGACATGTCAAGTTCTGGTTCCTAGACATGTTGGCTTCTTCCCAAAGTCTGTCTCTCTCCAGGGGCCTCTCCCTGAGCTCTCCTAAATGCTTGCCAACTCTCTTCTCCCAAGTTCTTGCCAACACCACCTCTTGTATACACATGGAGTGTTGAATAATAATTTTTTTGACAAGCAAAAATAATCTTATGCAAATATACCAGGCTTGAACCTTGGGTTACATATCTCTTGCTATATCTATACATCTATCTATGTGCAAATAATTATAGACATGTGTTTACATGTAATATAGATATATGCTTATAGATGTGGCTTCTCTCTCCAATAAGATTATAATTGCTTGAGAGTAGAGAATATACCAGATAGTACTGTATAGGGTCTAGCCCAGTGCTAATTGATGTTCAATAAAATATTGAGTTCAAAATTCTACCAGTGTTTATTCAGGTTTAGAAGGATCCAGGGGCAGCTATAAGTCCCTAGGACCAGATAGACATGGTAAAGGCAGTTGGAACAATTGCCACCCCAGTGTCACCTCTTAAGTTGTCTCACCCTGACTTTTTGTTGGCTATGCTGACGTTTAATTCAATTTGATGTGTTATTTTAAAGTTGTTTGGGTGGGAATATTAGGAGTGCTCAATTGGGTAGCTGCTGGGACAATTAATGAGCAGCAGATTAAATTCCTAGTTATGTTAAGAGTTAAAGAAGTGAGACACTTTAAGCACTGAGATAATCATTGCAGTGCAGGTAAGATGTCATATGATCTTTTCCTTGAAGGACACAGTCTTCTGTGACATGTAGACAATAGTAATAGCAAAAATTTAAATGGCACTTTATCCCCAAAGTGCTTTACATCCATTTCATTTGATTTTCACAAGCCTTATGAAGAAGGTGTTATTTATTAAACTCATTTCATGGATGAAGAAACTGAAATTAAGCAACCTAACTAGAATAACAGAGATACTAAGTGAAGTAAGATTTGGACCCAAGCCTTTCATTCCAAACAGTACAAATGCATGGAGCTGGCAGATGGAATGTTAGGTTTGGAGAATGTGTTGTCTGGTTCAGCTGGAATTCAAAGTTCACAAGGAAAAATATTTCTGTAACAGCATGTATATACTTATTTATATGCATGTTTTATCCCCCCATATGATGTGAACTCTGTGAGGGCATAAACGATTTCATTTTTATCACTGTCTTTTAAAACTGGTACTTGGTAGGTGTTTAATAAAAGTTCAATTGACATGTGCAATGCAAAGGAGTTTGCACAGATAGTACCTTATGCAGAAGCAAATGAAAGGGACAGTCTAAATGAAAATGTCCTCCAAATTCTCCTGTTTATATATGATATTGTGCTGAATCTACTGGCTCTGAAACACAGCAAACTCTTCTAAAAGAAATGTGTAATCAGGAGTTCAGTCCCACTGACCTCAAAGGAAAAAAATACTCGAAGAATGCCTACTGTAAATGAGAAGCCCACCAGTGAGGACTCCGGCACTGCAGTGGCAAGTAGTAGCACTGGATCTCCACTTCCCCCAATACAACAGGGTTACTCCTAGAACCCTGAGAAGTGAGTGTTTGAAGTGTAACAGTGTGTGTCCTGTTCTAGGATCCATTAGAACAGAGATATGAGAAGGCAATATTCCTGAGTGTTGGAACCAGTTTAAAGTGTAATTGGGAAATATTTAACAAAATAAAGAAAAATACAATAAAACATAGATAATATTATATTTTAAAACTAAGCCATTATGCTTCCATTGCTATTTGAATTTGGCACCACTCAAGAAGACTTGAGTGGGGCACAGTAGGACATAAGATAAGACATTATGCTTTGGGCTACATTGCTGCTATACTATTGAAGAAATATCATAGTATCATATGTTGCCCTGCTGTAGTGAAATCATCTTTCCTTTTTTACCAACAAGTAGCAAAGATTGGTAGGTGTCTTATTTGGATTTGCATTAACAGGTAGGATAATACTATTCATATATATCATCTTTGCAGAGGTCAGATCCACAACTTCTTGCTCAGTTCTACTATGCAGATGAAGAGTTAAATCAAGTAGCTGCTGAACTGGATAGCTTGGATGGAAGGAAAGATCCACAGAGATGCACGTTACTAGTCAACCAGTTTCGTTCATGTCAGGTAAGGAAAAGATGTTATGGAACAAGAACACCTTTTAAGAACTCATTTCTATCAGTTTATTTCTAACGTGACTTTGGCTAACTTGACTTTATTAAATTTGTATGTGTTTATTGCTACTGATTGGCATCTGTGCTGTGTCTAGACCCTGTGGGCCATAAAAGAATTATAAAACATAGTCTCCTCACAAGGAGCTTACAGTCTAGATGAAAAAAATACATACATATGAGCTATCTTTTTTTCATTTCTTTTCTTTTTGCAAAAAAACCCCTCTATACATAAATAAAATACTAATTCTCATAGTAATAAGATTTAGAGAACTAGGTAATATGTAGGATGTACAGATTATAATTGCAAAATGAATTGCAAAAGGATCACTGTAGTTAAAAATAAATAATCTTATCTCTTGACATGCTTTGATGAAATATTATATCCCAAGTATCAAATAAGATAAAGATGAATTATATAATTGCTAAGTAAAGTGATGTGAACATGGTTACTAGTGTCAGTGCTAGCTATCTTTAGGCAATAGATTTAGGATTGCCTTGAATGACTGAATTTGAAGTCAAAGGATGTGGGTTCAAATCCTGTCTCTGCCATTTCCTCTCTGAGAGTTTCTTTATGTGTAAAAATAAGGATGTTGTATTTAATGATTTCTAATGTTGCTTCTAGTTGTAAATCTGTAATCTTTTGCATCATTGATAATTTGGAAATTGCCTCTGGTATAAAATTCTGGTATGTTAGACAGCAAGAGAGAGCTCTTCTAAATACAGACCTAATAGACTGCCAAAATTTTTAATATCCTACCAGATGTCTCCTAGCGCTTCAATTCAGTTGATTGCCCACTATATTCACACTACTGTGATAGGCCTGTTTCCTCCATCAGTCCCTACCTGTTGAATTCTTATCCATCCTTGGAGGTAAGTTCTAAAATTATATCTAAATAAGCTGCCAAAATTTTTACCAGTCCACAAAACTTTCACTAGAACTTTATTTCAATGAATTAAACATTTTTATAAAAGAATTGACTCTGTTACTAACACTGTGCTAAGTTGGGGCAGGGGGGAGAGCTGACATAGATAAGACACAGGCTCTGCCCTTGTGGAGCTTAGAGTCTAATGAGGGGATATGACACAGACACAAAGGAACATAAAATAAACTAATAAATGATAGTTACCTATAGCATAGATAAGAGCATACAAGAGCCAAAAGCAAAATGTAGCATTAGGCCTGGGAAGGAAGGGAGGTTCAAGGAAGACTTGATGGAGGGATTAGTTTTTCAGTATGTTTATTCATGTATCGTTCTTCCCTTAAGTCCTGGCTAGGCTATAATCCCACAAGATTAAGGACCATATTTTATTTAAACTTTGCACCTTTCTAGTATGTAACACGGGGCACTATATATAGTACATAAAATGCTTAGTGAAATAAATTAAAGTTCGAGTGAACATTTTGTGGACTGGCAAAAAATTTGGCAGCTTATTTAGATATGATTTTAGAACTTACCTCCAAGGATGTATAGATTCAACAGGTAGGGATTGATAGAAGAAACAGGCCTATCACAGTAATGTGAGTATAGTAGGTAATCAATAAAGTATCTGATGAATGAATAGTAGCAATATGACACTGAAAGACCATGAAGAACAGGAGCTTGTTAAAATATCATTCTGGCATCCGAGACATCATCCCTTTGCTCTTCACTCATGGACTTGTTCAGGGTATAGCATCCATCTTTCATCCAGCTCCCCTATCCCTATTAATACACTTTCCTATGCTGTTCCACAAATTACCCTCATTTTCTAGTAGTGGGGTTGTGAGTTTGAGTCCAGTTGCTTCAGTTCTATTTTAAAATTGGATATAGTCTCTATTTGGTGTTGTGCTAACTTGGTTATTTAATATTTTTGTAGGTAATGCTCTATTCTATTTCTTTTACATTCTCAGTTTTTCCGACATTTATCTCTATATAGAAGATTCTGAGAATTATTTTCATTTTATTTTTAAAATAAAAATTTAATATCTTTTCTCTTAGTAGTTTGTAAATTTCTTCCTGTGCTCCTCCCTTCTATCTTCCTAGAGAGCAACCCTATATAACAAATATTATTTTTAAAAGAAAAAAGAGGAAGAAGAGAAAAGGCAATCAACAAAGCTGATTAATACATTGAAAAAAATATGAAAATATATGCCATGGTACACACCAATGGAGCTTCCCACCCCTGAAAAGGAATACAAGAGATTCCCCCCACCCCCACCATAACTCTTCTTCTTTGGGTTATGATTCTTTGTAATTTTACAAAATCCATTTTTGGTTGATATGTGATGATTGTTCTTGCCATTTTATTTGTTTTAGTCATTTCACATGTTGTTTTCTTGGTTCTGCTTACTCCACTCTGCATCAATTCACATAAGCCTTTCCATGTTTCTCTACGTTTATTGCATTGGTCATTTCTGCAGCAGAGTGATATTCCATTATATTCATGTGCCAAAATTTGTTTAGTCATTCTCAGTGGATAGATACCTGCTTTGTTTGTAGTTCTTTGTCATCACACAGAGTACAACTATAAATATTTTGGTGCATATTGGGATTTTCTTTTCCTGATCATTCTTTTTAACCCACTATTTATCTCGGAGTTTGAAACATGGATTTTTTTTTCCCCGGTCACAATATGTAGATTCTCTCAATCCAAGCTTTGTAGTCTTTAGTTTCTTTGTATTGTTACATTCTTGTATTCAGGTTTTTTGATGTGTCATGTTCTTTGGGGAGACCTTAAGTTATCTCTGCACATCCTGTCTTCAAGGTCAGTTTAGCTTTTTTAGAATTTATGTGTTGTTTTTTTTTAAAAAATGTTGTTACTGGGGGCGGCTAGGTGGCACAGTGGATAAAGCACTGGCCCTGGATTCAGGAGTACCTGAGTTCAAATCTGGCCTCAGACACTTGACACTTACCAGCTGTGTGACCCTGGGCAAGTCACTTAACCCTCATTGCCCTGCAAAAAAACCCCAAAAACCAAAACAAAATTTTTTTTTAAATGTTGTTACTGTTGCTTTTCTCCTGCCAAATTTTCTTATCTGCAGTGTTTTTATGTTCTACCTCTTTTAATCTCTCTTCTACTTCTTAAGAAAAATTCTTTATCATGGATTCAATTTTTTAAAATTTTCTAATAATTTTTTGCATCAAGGGCTCTAATTTCTGTTTCCTTTATGAATTCTATTTCTTTTGAACTATTTTGGAGTTCCTTTTTGTTGTCCTATGCTTTCTGGTGAGTCCACAAGGTTCTGTTTTATCTGACATTATTGGGTCACTTTCCTTTATATTATAATATTTTCTGAGAGAGTTCTGTTTTCTCTTTGAGGTTTTATTCATTTTTCCTTCTGACTGTAAGATCCTCCCTGTCAATTTATCAACATGTGTGATGAACTTTTATTGAGGCTTTTCTTCTTGATATGTTTGGCTTCCCAGCTCTTTTTATATTATCTGTTATTCACTTTTTGGACTCATTTTTCTTTGCTGGTAAACAGATTCTCAAGGCTGGATCATACATCTGCCTTAGTCCCCTCCCAATGAGGGGTATGGGGTTTGGCAGCCTGGGCCTCTGCTTTGAGTAGCCTCTGGGGGAGTGCAGGGACAAGATTGACCCTAGCTTATTTTCACTTTTCTTTGCTTCAGGCCTAAAGAAACTGTCCTCACTTGCACCCCATTCCCCCAGCCCCCTAGATTTTCTCACTCTTCTTATTAGCTTTCCTTTATTTGGCTCGGCAGAATAGTTTCTACTACTTCCAGTGGGATAAAGGTAGGACAGGCATGTCCTAACCGTCATTGAAGCTTTGAAGGGGCCCTTTCTCATCTCAGGCCCTAGTCAAAAGACCAGCATGTTTGCAGCAGCCTAATTATTATTAATTATTAATTATTAATTAGAGTTTTCTGATGTTTCGTAAGGGATTTACCTCCTCAGGATTCTCTTGTATTTTAGGGTTAGCCCTAATTACTCCACATTTAGAGCATCATTCCTTTTGGAGCTGGAAGTGGGCTTCAACAAGAAAAGGTTACTAATCTCCTTTATTGTTGGTCATGTGACCTAAACTCTTCCAGAATATCATTTAGACACTATGATGCCTGGGTTTGTGTCGCAAATGACCTTTCTTGCTTTCTATTTGATATGTATAAAGGGCTTCCAAATCCATGTTATGTGAAACCTTACCTACCACGTTGGTTCCCAAGTTGCCCAATCAACTTTTTGGTGGATCCATCTTATTGTTATTTCTAAGTCTTCTTCCCAGATCCATGTATGCATGGCCCAGGCACAGACCATTTTCTATAAATTTATATAAATGAAACTACTTATTCCTTCAGATTCCTTTGCATTCTGGGTACAAGTGTACAGTTACCTACCTTGTATCATTTCCAACTTGATATCCATGATGAATGCATTCAGAAGTCCACCATAGAGAATGGCATCCAATTCACTGTGTACCAACTCTGGGTAAATGGGACCTTCTTTCTTTTTCAATTGGCATATGATTCACTACGGAGTTGATATTAACCTAAACCCCAAATAGTGAAATAGACCTAATTAGAACTAAGGCCCAGTCTCTTTCCCATTACATTTTGCCGTCTGCCAAATCCATAATTAGGCAAATTGTGCCCATAACAAATTCCAATGAATAAAATCAAGAATATAAAATATAGAAAAATTTTATAAATCATGCAGATTTTTGCTGTTAGATGCTTATCTAAAAGCAGAGTTGTTACCTTTTAGCTCCTTTTGTCTAATGTTCTTCACACAGAAAAATGCATTCAGATCCACAAATCTACTAACTTCATATAGCCCTCTACCACAATTTAATTTAAGGGCTACACCTTAATATTCCATTGACCAACATAAAAAAGTAATTGAGAGGGGGCAGCTAGGTGGCACAGTGGATAAAGCACCAGCCCTGGATTCAGGAGGACCTGAGTTCAAATCCAGCCTCAGACATTTGACACTTACTAGTTGTGTGACCCTGGGCAAGTCACTTAACCCTCATTGCCCTGCAAAAAAAAAAAGTAATTGAGATAAAGTTTTATAATCAAAACCCTAATTCCATATTTATCAAATTAAAAAGTAAGTGAATGTCCAGTTCTAGCATTTAGTTATTTCCTTTTCTCCTTTTCTACTTTAGGCCTCATGGAATTTTATGAAGGCTTTTTTCTCTCAGTAACACTCAGTATTTCTCCCTCACACACAGTTAGAAGTTGATTGTGATCCCTTGGTTTTTTGTAACTGCTAATGAAAATGTAGTACTTTCCCAAATCAAATTAACCCTCAACACATTGATAATACTTTCATTAAACAGAAGATTCACAGAGATTTATATATCATAAAGTCATCATTTCAAACTTTGAATCTCTACCAGTCTTCTAGCACCTATGAAATAAGAGTTTGCAAATTATTGGGTAAGTCCTCTCTCTTTTCAGGGATAGAAATCTCCATCAAATACACAGGACTTTCCAGGCATTTTTACTGGCTGTCTCCATCCCCAGAATGTTCTCCTATTTCATCTCTGCCTCCCTGGTTTCCTGGTTTCTCTGGCTTCCTTCAAGACCCAGCTAAAAGCCCACTTTATACAAGAAGCCTTCCCCAATCCCTCTTAATTCTAGTGCCTTCTCTCTTTTGATTATTTCTTATTTATCCTGTATATAACTTGTTTGTACATAGTTGTTTGCATGTAGTCTCCCCCATTGGATTGTAAGCTTCTGGAGGTCAGGGACTATCTTTTGTTTTTCTTTGTATCCCCAGCACATAACACAATACTTTGCACATAGTAGGTGCTTAACAAATGCTTATTTGTTGATTTTCACATTTTTTCATATTTCCCCTCTGTCCTCTAGTCAGTATACTACTGTGCAAAGTTGCCTTAAGATATAGTTTAGGAGAGAGAATTTTTTTCCTCAAACTTTTTTTTTAATCTTGGCTCTATTTACTGATTAAATCTCTAAATTTACTTTTTTTTGGTCTTTTGCAGGGCAATGAGGGTTAAGTGACTTGCCCAGGGTCACACAGCTAGTAAGTGTCAAGTGTCTGAGGCTGGATTTGAACTCAGGTCCTCCTGACTCCAGGGCTCGTGCTTTATCCACTGTGCCACCTAGTGGCCCCTCTACATTTACTTTTAATAATACATCTAACTTTTCATTAATATGTACATAAAAATTCGTTTTACATTAATATGAACTTATTGTTAAATCACTGTTCTTTTTTTTGTGGGGCGATGGGGGTTAAGTGACTTGCCCAGGGTCACACAGCTAGTAAGCGTCAAGTGTCTAAGGCCAGATTTGAACTCAGGTACTCCTGAATCCAGGGCCGGTGCTTTATCCATTGAGCCCCCTAGCCATCCCCCTTTTTTCAATCTTAATAGCATTTTTTTCCAGTTACTTATAAAGATAGTTTTCAACATTTGTTTTTATAAGATTTTGAGTTCCAAATTTTTCTCTCTCCCTCTCTTCCCACCCCCTCCCCAGGACAAAGAAATCTGATATAGGTCATATATATAATCACATTAAACATATTTCTGCATTAGTCATGTTGTCAAAGAATCAGAATAAAAGGGGGGAAACCACAAAAGAAAAAAAAACACAAAAAAGTGGAGATAGTATGATTCAATCTGCATTCAGATTCTACAAGTTCTTTTTTTTCTGGATGTAGAGAGTATTTTCCATCCTGAGTCCTTTGGAATGATCTTGGTAAATCAATGTTCTTTACATTAAAGTGCTTTAAAGTTCAAAACAAGATAATGTAAGTAGATTTAGACATAGTCAAGACATTTTATTTACTCAAATACTTAAATGGACCTGTAAGCATCACATCATTTCAGAAGATCCCTCCAGTGATGCAGATTTTAACTAATGTATGCCTTCTCATCCTGTGTGATTCTAGTCTGTGATCACACATGTCATGTGATCCTCAGGGGAAGGTAGCTACCCAACAGACTAAAGGGCTTTCTTGCTTTCTCTTGACATCATGAAGACACCAGTGAAATGCCCTGTCATCCTGGGCACTTGCCCAATAACCAGCTAATCTTTTCTTCTTATCCTATAGTTCCTTGATGGCATCTTTACACCTTTTCTGTGTGGTTTTATGTTAACAATCTCTTTCAGTCTGCTTATGTTCATCATGTGCTTCTCTATTGTCCTCTGCGTGTTGCTCATTTTTAGTTCTGCAGAAGCAGTTGTGTTCCATGCCCTGCAGCCATAATGTAATATCAGTATAAATTGTTTTTGGATAATCTGAGTTGATAAACCCCCCCCCCCCAAAAACCCATGAATGTTCCAATAAAAATATAAAAGAAGATTGTATTTGAAATTCCCCATACTTCATGGAAAGTTTTTTTTTAAGTATATACTAAATTCAGTATAATAACTCTAAAGCGATCCTGCTTGTCTGTGTTTCCTTCTGAACTTTCTCCTGTTTTCATCTGTGTATATTTCAATGTATCATTTTCCCATAGAGAAACATATACAGTTTAATCATATTAAGTCCTTTATGATTCCTCTTTCATGTTTACATTGGGGGTTTTTTTGTTTGTTTTGTTTTGTTTTAGTGAGGCAATTGGGGTTAAGTGACTTGCCCAGGGTCACACAGCCAGTAAGTGTTAAGTGTCTGAGGCCTCATTTGAACTCAAGTACTCCTGACTCCAGGGCTGGTGCTTTATCCAGTGCGCCATTTAGCCACCCCTCATGTTTACATTGTTAATGCTCCTCATATCATATTTTCTAGTCAGCTCTGGTCTTCTCATTAAATATCCATTTCCCCCATTGAAGGATTATACTCAATTTTGTCAGGTTGTTCTTTTTATTTGTTTGTTTTATTTTTTTGTTTTTGGTGGTTGTTGTTGTTGTTGTTTTGCAGATCAGTAAGGGTTAAGTGACTTGCCCAGGGTCACACAACTAGTAAGTGTCAAGTGTCTGAGGTCGGATTTGAACTCAGGTCCTCCTGAATCCAGGGCCGGTGCTTTATCTACTGCGCCACCTAGCTGCCCTAGATAGGTTGTTCTTGATTGTAATCCTAGCTCTTTTGCCTTCCTGAATATCATATTCCAAGTCGTCTTAGAGAGACAAAATGTCACTGTAGAAAGAGTACTAATATGGAGTTAAATGACATACGTTCACATTCTTTTTCCGGTAAGACCTGGGGACAATCATTTAATCATTCCATGACTCAAACTAAGAAGAGATGGCAAGAATCCACAAAAGAACTATACAAGAAGACCTTAACATCACTGATAACCACAATGGTGTGTTTATCCAGAGCCAGACATTCTTGAGAATGAAGTCAAATGGGTCTTAGGAAGTATTGCTAACAGTGAAGCGAGTGGAGGTGATGGAATTCCAGCTGAACTATTTAAAACCCTAAAATGCTATTTAAGTGCTGCACTCAATATGGCAGCAAATTTGGAAAACACAAAGTGACCAGTGGTTTGGAAAAGATCGGTTTATATCCCAAACCAAAAGAAGGGCAATGATAAGAAATGTTACTGAACAATTGCACTCATTTTGCATGCCAGCAAGTTTATGCTTAAGATTCTGCAAACTAGGTTTTAATAATATGTGAACCAAAAATTACCAGAAGAGCAGGCTGGTTTTCGAAGATGCAGAGGAACTAGACACCAAATTGCCAACATTTGCTGGATTATGGAGAAAATGAGAATTCCGGAAAAACATCTGGAAAACTGGAAATCTGGAAAAACATCTGGAAAGCTAAAGCCTTTGACTACGTGGATCACAACAAAATGTAGCAAATCCTCAAAGAGATGGGAGTACTAGATCATCTTGTCTCCTGAGGAACCCACATGCAGGCCAAACAGCAACAGTTAGAACCAAACATGGAAGATTTGATTGCTTTAAGATTAGAAAAGGAGTACAACAAAGCTGTACATACATAGTCACCGTATTTATTTAATTTATATGCCGAGTACAACACATGAAATGCCAGGCTAGATGAATAAAAAGCTGGAATTAAGGTTTCTGGGAGAAAAATCAGCAATCTCAGATATGCAGATGTTACCCCTTTGATGGCAGAAAAGGAAAAGGAAATAAAAAGGCTCTTGAGGAGGGTGAAAGAGGAGAATGTAAAAGCTGGCTTGAAGCTTCACATCAAAAATATCTTGGCAACTGGTACCATTACTTCCTGGCAAATAGAGGGAGAAGAAATGGAAACAGTGTCAGATTTTATATTCCTGGGTTCAAAGATCACTGCAGATGGTGACTGCAATTATGAAATTAAAAGATGCTTGCTCCTTTGGGAGGGGGGGGAATGCTATGGAAATCAGGAATGCATACTAAAAAGGAGAGACATCACCTTGCTGAAAAGGGTCTATTTGTCTGTCTATATATACACATATACATGCATACATACATACATAGTCAAAGCTGCAGTTTTCCCAGTAGCAGTGTATGGCTATGAGAGTTGGACTATAAGGAAGGCCGAGTGCCACGAAATCAAAGCTTTTGAAGTGTAGTGCTAGAGAAGACTTTTGGGAGTCCCTTGGATAGCAAGGAAATCAAATAAGTCAATACTTAAATTACTTCAGGCTACTCGATGGAAGTTCAAATGCTGATGCTGAAGCTTAATTCATTGGTCCCCATAATGAGAAGATGGGACTCATTGGAAAAAGCCCGGATGGTAGGAAAGATTGGAGGCAAATGGTAAAGAGGATGGCTGAGGATGAGGTAGATAGATAGTATCATAGAAACAACAAACATGAACTTGGACAGACTTTAAGAGGTTGTGGTGGTTAGACAGGCCTGGTATGCTATGGTCCATGGGGTCACAAGGGGTCAGACACAACTGAACGACTGAACAACAACAAAGCGAGGGGATTGGATTCAATGACTATAAAGTCTCTTGTACCTCTAAAACTATTATCCTTTGAACTCCATAGACAATGAGTGCTCCTTAATATCTTTTTCTTTATTTGGCCAAGGAATATGGGATATAAGTTTTAATGGAGAGACCAATTTTACTAGCCTTTCTACTTAAGATTTTAAACTAATTATTGAAATTATACTTTGTATATGAACTAAAGGGTAACTATTAAATCTAATAGTGATGTGGAATTAGGACCCTTATGTTTCACTGGAGCAATATCAATTGAATCAAGTATTTTATAGCCAACTAATTGATTTTTGTTTCTTAAAATAAACCACATCCCCACATGTCGGAATACATTCATTTTTAGCTTATAATGCAATTTACTGTAATTAGCTAATTTGAATGTTCCATGAAACTCTGTTAAACTAGGTATTCATTTGCTTACTATGCATTGGATAGTTCATCTAAATTGATTGGCATTCTTCCAGAGTATGGATTGCTAACTCCATCTGAGCTCATCATGTGGATAATTGTCACACATTCATTTTGTAGGTTTCATGATGGCAGAAGCTTATACAATCAGGAAAAGAAATGAAATGCCTTTTTTTATTAATGCTGTTTTGGATACAAGTCAAGCACTGCTATAGAATTGTGAAAATAGAATAATTGGGGATGTAGAAAATTAGTTTTTCAAATGTCTACATATACAGTATTAAAACTCTGAACAGTTCAGATTACTAGTTACAGAATATTTATCTGTTTTTATTAACCAGTGAGATTCATTTTAAATCATAAAGCAGTCTCCAGACAAGTCCTTATTCTTGCAAAAGAAGTCAGACTGTGTAGAAATGTTTTATTTTTAAAGAAACTGGACAATTTATCTTAATAAAAAATATTACTTTTGAAAATCAAATAACTGAAGAGAACAGTTCAGCTGAATCATTATAATTCAGTAATAGAAAACAAGAAAAACTTCTTAACTATTACCTCAGTGATATAACAAAATCACAAGTGGCTTTTGGTTTCTTTTATTTTTGCTGTAATAGGCTAAATTTGAAATAAGGTACCTCAAGTTCACATTTTACTCTCTGTAAAACTTAATTTTATATAATTCAGGGTGATTTCAGTTTAAATGAGTATGGCACTAGACCTTGAATCTTGATATTTAGGTTTAGTTTTAACTCAGTTGTTGATTGATTGGGTGAATTTGAGCAAAAGCTTTAAGTTAATTTGAATTTCTAAATATCACTTGTGAAGCAAACCTTAATTATTAAAATACTACATAGACACAGAAGTCACATTTTGGTTCTGGTCTATCAGGAGCAATTTATACTAACCAGTAGCAGAAGTGTATGTGCACACGCGCGCGCACACACACACACACACACACACACACACACACGGCAATCAGTCAATCAACAAGCATTTATTAAGCACTTTTAGAATTTATTTTATTTTAATTTAGTTTTTTTTTAGGTTTTCTTTTTTGTGAGGCAATGGGGGTTGTTAAGTGACTTGCCCAGGGTCACACAGCCAGTAAGTGTTAAGTGTCTGAGGCCGGATTTGAACTCAGGTTCTCCTGAATCCAGGGCCAGTGCTTTATCCACTGTGCCACCTAGCTGCCCCCTATTAAGCACTTTTTATGTGCCAGGCACTGTGCTAAGTATTGACAATACAAAGAAAGGCCAAAAAACCACCACCACAACCAACAACAACAACCAAAAAACTCCAAACCCTCTGCCTTCAGTATGCTTGCATTCAGATAGAAGAAATAGCAATTAAATAACTATGCATATTTGAAATATATACAGAGCAAATGGAGGATGGTTTGAGAGGAGGAACTCATTTGAAGGACAAAGAAAGGCCACTTAATGGCTGCCAGGACTACTACCTAAGTATCCAGATCCCTATTTTTGTGCTCTTTCTAGAAAGTTTATAACCAACTTTTCCTCTGTACTGTACTATAACACATACTAAAAAATAAGAGTATCATATAGCAAAAAGGATATAGTGCTGGGCACCTGGGTGCTGATCTTGGCTCTTCCCTGAATTTCCTCATTTGTAAAATGGGAGGGGAGGGAGAGGAATGGGAATAGTTGACCTTGAAGCTTCTTTTCAACCCTATAATTCCAGGATACAGTTATTCTAAATAAACTAAGAAGCCTTTCCTTCCAAAATGGAAGCCACTATCATGTGCATAATCAAAAAGATAATCAGTTAAAAAGGAAGGGAAAGGGAGAAATCTTCCTGGTTATAACCACCAGGCTAGTAATCATGGAGTAATCAAAACCCCTGACATTTAGGTACTACAGACATTATTACTACTATTTTAAAGATAATGAAGCTAAGACTTCATAGAGGTTAAGTGGCTTGTGCATAGTTACATAGCTAGTGTCAGAGATGACCAGGGAGACTTTTATGAACTGATGCAGAGTGCAGTGAGAAGAGCCAGTAGAACAATTTATATGACAACAACAAATTATAAAAACAGGCAACTCTGAAAAATTTAGCTCTGATCAATACAATAGTTAACCACAATTCCAGAGGACTGTTGAGGAACAATATTACCCATCTCCAGGCAGAGAAGTGATGGACTCAAGAGAGAAGTTTGAGATACCTTTTTTTTTTTTTTTCAAGACAAAGCAAGTACAGGCAGGAATTTGTTTTACTTGATGATACATACTTATAAAAGGAGTTTTGCTCCTCTTTGTTGAGGGGAGGTAGGAGAGAGAGAAGACAGATTTTCATTAATTGAAAAAGATAATTAAAAAATATCAAATAAAAAATAAAACCCAGGGGAAAAATGTCAGTCAGGGGAGTTTCAGTTCAGTTGATAATAAAGAACATAAATTTGTAATTGACTTAGTTGGCCTCTTGCTTAGACTATTGCAGTGAATAGCCCCCGTGCCTCAAACTATACTCCATTCTAGTCTTTCTTCCACAAAGCAGCCAAAATTGTTTTTTTTCTAAAGTATAAGTCTGTTAATGCCACCCTCCTCACCACCCTCCTATTCAATGAGCTCCAGTAGTTCCGTGTTACCTCCAGGAGCAAATATTAAGTCCTCCCTTTGGCAGTTAAAGCTCATCATTACCTTGCCCCTTCTAAACCTTTCTGGAATTAGGCAACTCCTTTTTTTTTTTTTTTTACCTTTAACTTGTTAATTTGTAAAGTACAGGAGTTGGACTTAATTGCCTCCAAGATCCCATCTAATTCTGAAATTCTGTGATTCTCTCAAATTTCCTTGACCACATAAATACCTTTGCTACACAAGTTGTTTTGTTTTTTATTTTTTTACAAGGTTGTTTTTATGTATTTTGTACAGAATTCAGATGTCACAGGTATATATTTTGTTGTTGTTCAGTCGTGTCTGATTCTTTGTGACCTCATTGGGGGTTTCCTTGGCAAAGATACTGGAGTGATTTGCCATTTCCCCCTACAGCTAATTTTATAGATGAGGAAACTAAGGCAAAAATGGTTAAATAACTTGCCCAGGGTCACACAGATAGTAAGTGTCTGAGGTCAGAGTGGACAGAGTGCCAGCCCTGGAATCAAAATGACCTGAGTTCAAATCCAGCTTCAGATGCTTGTTAGCTGTGTGACCATGATCAAGTCACTTAACCCTGTTTGCCTCAGTTTCCTCATCTGTAAAGTGAGCTGGAGAAAGAAATGACAGACCACTCTAGGACCATTGCCAAGAAAACCCTAAATGGGGTCACAGTCAGGTATGTATTATTTACCAAGAAAATGAATGTCTGTTTTCCAACGATAAACTCTAATATCCTTGTTAAACCTAACCATATTATTTTAACTCAGTTTGCAGTGCAGGAGAAAATGTTATTTACATAATTTTAAACTATTTCTGTTTCAGGATAATGTGTTAAACATTATAAATCAGATAATGGATGAATGCATTCCAAGTGATCGAGCAAATCGAGATTTTTGTGTCAAGTTCCCAGAAGAGATACGTCATGACAATCTGGCTGGCCAGCTTTGGTTTGGAGCAGAGGTAAAGCTTCTAATTTCTGGGATTTTGTTTTTGTATTGTGTGTAACCAACAAATAAATATGCTTTCTCTTAGTAGTTGAAGTTGAAACAACACATACTCACACCTATCTATTACTTTAGGTTTTTCAGGGGGGCAGCTAGGTGGTGCAGTGGATAAAGCACCAGCCCTGGATTCAGGAGGACCTAAGTTCAAATTTGGCCTCAGACACTTGGCACTTGCTAGCCGTGTGACCCTGGGCAAGTCACAACCCTCATTGCCCCTCCAACCCCCCCCCCCCCCCCCCCGCCAAAAAAAAAAACCAAAAGAAAAGGTTTTTCAGCTTGCTTTCTTAAAGGAGGTAAAGCAGTTATTCCTATTGTCATTTTTCAGATGTGAAAAACTGAGGCTGAAAGGAGTTCAACAGCTTAGCCAAGGCCCCATGACTAGGAAGTGATAAAAATGGAATCTGATTCTAGGTGTTTTAACTCTACCCTAGGACTCTTCCCACTATACCATGTTATGGACATAATCTTCCCATTCATGTATTAAAGAAAATAAGATTTAAATGAGATAAATTGCCATCTGTTTTGAGAGTTACTTTCTGTTTAAAGAAAAAGATGTGGTTATTTTTAGTGACTACGGGAACAAACAACTAGGAACCATAGCTTGAATTTACATACATACACACACGCAAATTTGAGTGTGTATGTGTATATATATATATATATATATATATATATATATTTCCATTTTGAAAGCAAAACTAATTTTAAGTAAATTTAATGTTGTTGACACATTAGAGTAGCTTTAAGACTTTTTTTTTTAAAGTAATATTTTGCTAACTTAAAACTTTCTTTTGGTGGGACTGCTATTAATAAATGTCATTTCCCTTGAGCATGCAGGTTAGACTTATTTTCCTAGGACAGGGTGCTCAACTTTTTATGAAGAAGACTTTATTTTCTAGAAGTCTCGAGATCTTCATAACATTTTATATTAGGGGAAGAGGGAGCTGATGCTGAAAACTTGAATGATTTGTTATCTCCTGGAGTTTGAAATTGTTTAGTCAATTAGTTGTGTCCCACTCTTTGTGATTTCATTTGGGGTTTTCTTTGCAAAGATAACTGAAGTCAGGGGCAGGTAGGTGGTGCAGTGGATAAAGCACCAGCCCTGGATTCAGGAGGACCTGAGTTTAAATCCGGTCACAGACACTTGACACTTACTAGCTGTGTGACCCTGGGCAAGTCACTTAACCCTCATTGCCCCACCAAAACAAAACAAAGCAAAGATACTGGAGCAGTTTGCTATGTCCTTATCCAGTTCATTTAACAGATAAGGAAACTGGGGCAAACAGGGTTAAGTGGCTCTCCCAGGTCACACAACTGGTAAATTTCTGAGGTTGGATTTGAACTCAGATCTTCCTGGCTCTAGACTATGCACTCTCTCCACTGAGCCACCCAGCTTCCCAGAGTATGAAACAGTATCACTGATTTAGTGCAATAAAGGTACCTTTAAGATCATATAATCTAGAGGTCCTTAACCTAGGGACTGTGAACTCATTTTAAAATATTTTGATAACCATATTTCAGTATAAATGGTTTCCTGTGTGTTTTATTTTAAGCATTTAAAATATTATACTGGGAAGAGGTCCATAGACTTCACCAGACTACCATGATAGAAAACAAGTTAAGAACCCTTGATCTAATCTAATTTTTACATATGACATTGAGACTATGAGAGGAAATAGACTTTATGCCTTCTTTCCACCGCCCCCCCCCCAATTTACCCAACCACCTTTCTCCAGAAGGTCTCTCCTTCCCTTTAACATTTTTTGGTTCTTTCAGTAGTAATAGTAGCTAACATTTATAAAGTGCTTCTGTGTGCAAAGTACTGTGGTAAGTACAGGACAAATATTATCTCACTTGATCCTCACAACAACCTTGGGAGGTAGGTGCTATTATTATCCACATTTTTTGTTGTTGTTATTGAGTTGTTTTAGTCGTGTCTGACTCTGTAACCCATTTGGGGTTTTCTTGGCAAAGATATTGGAGTGGTTTTGCCATTTCCTTCTCTAGCTCATTTAACAGATGAGGAACTTGAGGCAAACAGGGCTAAGTGGCTTGCACAGGGTCACACAGCTAGTAGGTGTCTGAGGCTGGATTTGAACTCAGGTGTTTGTGACTCCAGGCCCAGTGCTCTATCCAATGTGCCACTTACCTTCCCATTTTTAATATATGTTAAGCATAGTAATGTGCTACACAGAAAATTAATTAGGAAACTCTGGTGTAGTATGAGAGAAAGGGGATTGAGGAGGATTCTTGGAAACCTTTTAAATAAGTAGATTACATTAAGGATGGAAAGACATTGCCCTAGCTCTGTTTATATTTCTATCTTTACATTAGTGAAAGTTTGTTTGACTGGCATAGGAGAAGAGAATGCTCTCATAGGAATATCTTTATACTTTCTGTCTTTATAGTGTTTGTACACTAGCTCAACAAATGGTTGTAAAATTGCTAGAATTACAGTGGTGTTTTTTCCCAACAGTTGCTGCATGCCAGACAAGCGACTAAATTCAAAAAAACAGGAACTTAAAAATCATGTAGGGAAAAGCAAATTAATTTTAAGTCCTTTTTTAAAAAATTTAGTAAGATTTTTTTTAGAAGCAGTCTTTGTTTTGCCCTAATTCCTGATGTTTTCTAAATAACTAGAATGTATTGTTGTCTAATTTTGTATCTATTTGGACGGCTTCAACTAAGGAAATTTACATGACAAAAATTATATTCATGGTTTAAAACTCCATCTTTCTCATTTCTCCTGTTTTAACAGTGCTTGTCTGCGGGTTCAATTATCATGAATCGTGAAATAGAGAGCATGGCTATGAGGCCGCTAGCCAAGGATCTGACACGTAGCTTGGAAGAACTTAGAAACCTCATTCGGGACCAAGCCTTAAGAGATTTAAACATTTATACTGAAAAAATGAAAGAGTCTCTCAAACATTTTGATGTCCTGTTTGCTGAATTTGAGTTGAGGTAAATTTTAAAAGCTATTAATTTTTTCAATGAACATTCACAAGTATAATTGTCATGTTATTTTTCTATGACTATGACTAAATTTTCAAAGCTCTGAGGTTTATATTTATTTACTAAACAGAAAGATTGATTCTTATAGCAGGTTGAATGGCTAAAAAACCCATTACACGATGGAGACCATTCTAGTTGTGGGCAAATCCCAATGTGTGA
This sequence comes from Dromiciops gliroides, assembly GCF_019393635.1. Taxonomy (NCBI): domain Eukaryota; kingdom Metazoa; phylum Chordata; class Mammalia; order Microbiotheria; family Microbiotheriidae; genus Dromiciops; species Dromiciops gliroides. The sequence continues at coordinate 95,590,766 of NC_057866.1, forward strand.
AACCAGTCATTCAATCAAGCATTTATTATATTTCAGTGGATTCATGATCTCATTAATGTGAGTACTTCCTCCATCAGAGCATAATATCAGATTTCTATTTCTTATCACATGCAAATCTTGTCCATATTCTTTTATCCACCCAACATACAGGAGGCCTTATTTTAGGGGAACAGTTCTTAACCTTTTGTGTGCCTTAATCCCTGTGACAATCCAGTAAAGCCAGACTCAGATCATTTTTTCAGAATAATGTCTTTAAATTCGTGAAATACATATTGAAATTTTATCAGAATGTTGAAAAACCATGTTTAAGTACTCCAGATTAAGAACTCTTCCTCGAGAGTCTTGGTCATTTATGATTAAGTGTAGAGCAATATAGAATTTTGGCTCTCTGTCTTTTGTCTCTCACTACATAACTGACCCACCTCCTTTCCTAACCATATGTCTCCTGGATGTTATATATTTGAAAAAAAATAGTTTTATCTTTTGTTTTTACTTGACAAATGTTTCCTAATGTCCCTACCCCCCCAGAAATGCACCTCTTATGACAAAGAACAACAACGACAACAAAACACAATGCAGCAAAACTGATCAACACACCAAAGAAATCTGACATTATCAGTAATATTCTATAACCATAGTTCCTCACCTCAACTAAGAAGGGAAGAATGTGCCCACTCATTACTCTGGACATTATAATTTCACAGCATTCAGTTTCAATTGTTTTGTGGTGGTTCTTTCCATTTACAATGTCATCAATGAGTATTTTTTTCATTTTACTTAACTTCATTTCAGCCTTCTCATGTTTCTCTTTATTTGTCATACTTATTATTTCTTATAGGATGGTAATATTCCACTATATTTATGTACCATAATTTGTTCAACCATCATTCATTTGATGGATATCTACTTGTTTCCAGTTCTTTGCAACCACAAAAAGTCCGGTGAAATATTTGGGGTGTATGTGGATTTTTCTTCTTATTAGTGTCCTTGGGGTATAAACTTAACTCTATGATAAACTAAATTCTTTTGTTTAGTTTTTAAGGTCTTCTACTATACCTGACCCCAACCTGTCTTTTTACCCTCATTGAACATTGCCCCTCCCTTACACTCTTTAATGTAGCCAAACTGCCCTTCTCTTTGTTCCTTCGACACACGTTCATTTCATTTCCCATCTCCATTTTCCATGGCTATCCCTCATGTCTGGAATACAATCCCATTTTGCTTCTACTTGATAGAGTTTCTCTCCTCTTTTAGGATGCAGCTCAGACATTATCTTCTTTATGAAGCCTTTCCTTATCCCTCCCACCTGTTAGTGTTCTCCCTCCCAAACTGCCTTGTAACAAACTATTTTGTATATATTTTTACTTTGACAGTATATATTTTTATATGTAAATGTTATGTTTCTCCATTAGGATTTAAGCTCACTGTAAGTAGAGATTATTCTATTATATTTACTTGTATCCCCAGTGCCCCAGCACATGGTAGCTACTTAATGAATACTTGTGCATTGATTTATTTTTGATAAACATTTTAGTCATTTTCTTAACATAATTATAAAATAATTTCCAGAATGGTTATACCAGTTCACAGGTCTACCAATAGTGCCTGTCATTCTATCAGCCCTTAACTATTATTGCCAATCTGTGAGGTATGAGTTGAAATCTCAGAATTTTTTTGGTTTGTCTTTCTCTTTTTAGTAGTAATTGGGTGTATTCTTTCATATAGTTGTTAATAGTTTGAAATTCTTCTTTTAAGAACTATTTATTAATATTTAACCACATTTCTATTGAGGAATGTTTTTTGGTTTTATATATTTCCATTATCTCTTTATCTTGATATCAGATCTTTATCAGAGATATATGATAGAAAGACTTTTTTCCCAGTCAGTCACTTCTCTTCTTATCCTAGTTGCCTTAATTTTCTTCATATGAAAGCCTTTCGATTTCATGTGATTGAAATCATCTACTTTGTCTTTTGTAATCTCCTCAATCCTTTGTTTGGTTAAGGATTAAATTCTTAGCCACAGTTGTGAAAGATGCCTGATTTGCTTCTCTTCTGACTTTTTTATGGTATGGCCTTTAATATTCAGGACATATAACCAGTTAATGTGGCATGTAGTATAAGATCTTGGTTTTAACTATACTTTTTCCATACTGCCTTCTAGTTTTTCCAGCATTTTTGTTAAATAGAAGCTTCTCACTTGGGTAATGTATGATTTCAGGTTTATAGAACACCAAATTCTTGAGTTCAGTTATTTCTCATTTTTTCTACTTTGTTTCACTGATAGATCTTTCTGTGTGTGTGTGTGTTTTTACTAGTACCAAATGGTTTTGATTATTTACAATGTATTGTGATGTCTGCAATTTGAGATTTGCTATTTCCTCTTCATTGTGTTCCTTGATATTATAGAAATTTTTTTTTTCCTGAAAATCTTGTTATTTTTGCCTTGCTCTGTAGTTTGATAGCACTGAATTTGGGTAGTAATGTCATCATTATTGAAGCATGATCCATCATGAGGACTATTACTCAATTGCTTAAGTTCTTCACTTCTTTTTCTTTTTTTTTAGTGAGGCAGTTAGGGTTAAGTGACTTGCCCAGGGTCACACAGCTAGTAAGTGTTAAGTGTCTGAGGCCGGATTTGAACTCAGGTACTCCTGACTCCAGGGCCAGTGCTCTATCCACTGCGCCATCTAGCTGCCCTTGTTTAAGTTCTTAATCAGAGATACTATATTTTCTACTACTTCTTACATGCAAGTTATCATTATTAATATGTTAGAGTTCCTCATAATTACTATGGGGTTCTTAATTGTACTTTGGGTCACTCACAGTTTTGCTTCTTCAGAGGTTATATCATCCCATGACCCGTAGTCCTATAGAATAACAGGAAAGAATATTAGTGTTAAAAGAATGTGTTTTTGTTTCAAGGACAAGCTTCAAAAAATTTTAAATGTTACACAATTTTCCAAAAGAAAATTAGTCTGCTTTCCTTTTCTTATTCAGTTCTGAACTTAGGCGTTATCCATCTGCAGTGGCTATGGTACAGTAAGTGTACTGGTGGACTCTGTGTATAATCTCTTCATCCCCGTGTATATCACAGTCTGAACAGCAGCTTTCTTCATCTACTTGACTTTTTTCTGTGTGGATTGTTAAAGGTTTGTCTCTAAATGATTTGGAGAAGTCTAAGAGAAGTTATCTGCCTTCAAGAAGCTTGGGGGACAAAACAAACAATACAAATGCAAGAATCAAAAGCAGTTCAAGATAGCAAGGCACAAAGTCTTAAATGTCAAGAATATCAAGATTAGGACCACGGGGTGGGGGTGGGGGGATATCAAGATTAAAAACAAGTACTGTCAAGCTTAAGGTACTATATACAGGTTATAATGAACAGGATACTATCAGAAAAACCTGGAAAGACCTACATGAACTGAAGCAGAGTGAAATGTACTGAATACAAAATAACAGCAATAGTGGGGGATGATCTGCTGGGAAGCATGTAGTTATTTTCAGCAAGGCAATGATCCAATATAAACCTGAAGGACTTATGAAGATTGCAGCCTATCTGCAGAGAAAGAACTGATAGTATCTGAAAACAGATGGAAACACATTTTAAAAAATTTTTTTTTCTTTTCCTCTTTGACAATTCCTTAATCTGAAGTTTTGGGTTTTTTGACTGTTTTCTCTCACAACTAGCTAATATGGGAATTTTTCCATGACTACTCATGTATAACTTATTTTGAATTGCTTGAGTTCTTGTGGGTGGGGGGTGGGAATGGAGGGGGAAAGACAAATTGGAACACAAAGTTTTAAAAAATTGATGTTAAAATTTTGTTTTTACATATATTTTGGAAAATAAAATTCTATTAAAAAAAAAGAATGACACCAAGTCAAAGCAAAAGAAAAAACAACCAAACAAACAAGTACTATAGGCATGGGAGTAACCTCACAAGATTACATGGAGGTGCTTGACTTTGAATAGTAAAATATGAATCAGTCTTCCTATCCTTCATATACAATGTTCATTGCTGTCTCCATGCCTTAATCATATTATCCTACCCACCTGAAATATCTTTTCCCCTTCAACCTGTAACACCTCCTTCAGAACTGCTCTCCTACCTACCCTTGCTGCCGATTAAGTTCCAGGTAGTAGAGAGGAACTACAGCAGCTTCAAAGTACACTGTGGGTTCCTACTACTGAATCGATAGTTCATGAGCCTCCATTGGTGCATCCACATTTAATAGCCAGTTGACAAAGTTAGCTCAAAGCAAAGACTAAAATTTCATATAAAGAGGATGATTGCTTTTCTGGAATAATTTGAGTATACACCTTCCTGTAAGACTCAGTTATTTCAAGGACACTTGAAAACTTCTGTGATTCTAATATATGCCTAGAGCTCCCAAACTACCTTGTACAAGCAGTTCAATTAAAAAAATACATTTATTAAGTTCCCAATAGCACAAACGGTGGTATCAAAACATTCAGCCTATAAACATGGAATATACTAAAGCAGTAATCATCAAAACTAGTTGGTGGGGGCAGCTAGGTGGTGCAGTGGATAAAGCACTAGCCTTGGATTCAGGAGAACCTGAGTTCAATTCTGGCCTCAGACACTTAACACTTACTAGCTGTGTGACCCTGGGCAAGTCACTTAACCCCCATTGCCCCACAAAAATAAAAAACAAACAAACAAACAAAAAAAACTAGTTGGTAATGCATAGGAAAAAGACAAACAAGTGAGTGGAACAAACTAGATTAGCAGGCACCACCTACTGTTAACCTGAGGACACAAAATATTTGGAAAAGAACTCCCTGTGTGATGAGAATTGCTTGGAAAGCTGAAAAGTAGTTTAGCAGAAATTTAGGTTTAGAATAGCTTATACTATGACAATAGAGGCTTATATCATGTCACAATAGGCTGAAAATGGATATGGGATATGAATGTAAATGGTTGTGCCATAAAAATCATTATGAAAGAAGGAAACTGAGTACCTTTCAAAGTAATGGAATTTTCACTAGGACAAGAATGCTTGCTCAAACGAGGGTTGCAGGACACCGCAAAAGACAAAATACGTAAGTTTGATTATGTGAAATTGAAAAGCTTTTTTATCAGCAGAAGCAATGCATTTAGGAAAAAAAAGGGAAAGTTTCAATTGGGGAAAAGGCTTACATGTCCCATATTACTATTACTAATATCTAAAATATGTAAGGAACAAATATATCACATAAAGAGGCATTTCCCATTGCATAGGTGATCAAAATTTATAAACAAAATTCCTCGGAAGAATCGAAAACTATTAACCTTATGAAAGATTGTTCCTAATCAGTAATAGTAAGAGAAATAGAAATCAAAACTGAGGTTTCTCATTGTACTCTGCAAGTTGGCAATGATGACAAAATATGTAAGAAGTCAATATTGGAAGGGCTATGAGAACCAGTGGACTAAATTGCTGTGGACTTGTGAATTATTTCAATCATTCTGAAAAGTAATGTGGAGTCAAGCTGTAGAAGAGGAAAATTTCCATATTCTTTGATCCAGTGATCCCATTTCTGGCATATGCCCTGAGGATATAACAAAAAGAAAGGCCTCAGGTACACAAAAGTGTTTATAGCCATACTTCTTATAGCATCAAAGAATATTAAAGAAAATAGATGTCTGTAGATTGAGGAATAATTAGTGGGATAATAATCATAAGAAACAACAAATGTGATAAATTTCCAGAAAGATCTGAAGATTTTTATGAACTGATACAAAATAAACTAATAAGAACCAGTAAAACAATATATCCAATGACTGTTAATGTAAAGGGAAAGAACAAAACAGAATAAAACCTTGAAATTGAATGCTATATAATTAAAATGATTAATCCTAGTCCTAAAAAAATGTCGAGAAAAACCATCTTCCTTTCATTGTAGAGGTGGGTGATTCAGGATGTACAATGTACTGTCTAACATAATCAGTATATTGGCTGAGTGTGATACTTATTTTTTCCTTTTTTAATCTTTGTTACCAGGAAATGAATAGTCTTAGATGGAGAGAAATATTAAGAAATCAATGGGATATAAAAACATGGTATAAAATATATTAAAAATCTACCTGCCCATTTCTTGTATAACTGCTCCTTTCTGTTGTTATTGGAATAACTTTTACTTGTTTTCAGGATTTCTTGAGAGCTTCTCCCTTTTGGACAGACTTCCATGTAATCCCTTCTCTCTACACTTTGAAATCTGTTCCCTAAAAGCCTAGAGTTTATGCCAAACTACTTGGATTTCCTTTCCTTCCCTAATACAAATTCTAAAACAAAGAGAACATAAAATATAGATTGAAACCATAAATGCACCTTGGAGACAGGGAATTCATGCAGCCATCAAGAAAGGGGCAAAGCTTTGAGGAGACAGATTGAATTAAAAAATGGTCAGTTCTGCATTTTGCCAATTGAATTGATACTCCAAGACTTGACTCTCCATTCCTGCAACTAGTTTGTTATTTCTTTTGGATTTTGAGGCTCAAATTGTGATGTTTTACCTGACTTGAAGTTTTCATAGGAATCACAGTATTGTAGTTCTCATTTCGAATTGTTTTCTTATTAGAAATGACAGAAAACAAAACATTCTGCAACATTGAGGAGACAAATAAACAATTTTGTCAAACTTAGTATTCCAGAATATTATTACCTAGAAAATAGTTTAATAGATCTGCCACTGCCTTCAGTAACCAAGCAACTATAGTTATGAATACTTTTTACTTTTACTCTCATTAAAAAGTGCTGCATTGGTGAAATTGCCCACCCAGAAGGCTCATGTTATAATTGAAATGTTTATCCATTTATTTGGTTTGGTTTAATGGTTCTTATTTGTTTGGAGAGACAAAGTGACAGCATTTTATAATTAAAACAGAACACTTTGTTGTCTTTTTAGTTATGTCTCAGCCATGGTGCCAGTAAAGTCTCCAAAAGAATATTACGTACAACAGGAGGTAATCGTGCTTTTTTGTGAAACAGTGGAGAGGTAAGAATACAACATAACCAACTCATTCTTTATGATTTTTGTTTGCCTGCATTTAGTCTTTCATAGGATTAGCAAATAAATGATGATTATGAAATATCATTTCCTAAGGGATGAGGTAGAGATGAAGGTGGGGACAATTCTGCTTTTCTATGGAGCGTGGAGACCCTAAATCATTATTTTTAGCTACTTAGGGCCTAGCTAGGTCAATATTGAAAATTTTGAGTATGTTTCTTGCAGAGCTTCATGTTAAATTATTTAGATACAGACAAATTGTCAGCTAGTCAGTCAACAAGTATTTATTACATACCTACTGTGTGCCAGACACTGTGCAAAATATTGGCGATAGAAAGGTAAACACAGTTTAATGAAGTTGGCAGTTATCAGCAAAAACTGAAACAGGTTGGAAGGAGGGGTTGAATCTAATAAGATGAAATTTAGCATTTAGTACTTCAGGGATCCCTGTCATTGATTCAGTTCAGTTTGATAACATTTATTAAATACCTAATATATACAGGATATTGTAGATAGACAAAAATGAAATAACCGTTGCTTTTAAGGAGCTTAAGTTTCATCAGGGCAGGTTTCAGGGGAAATGGAAAGGGAAGAGACTATAACCACACATAAAGAAATAGGAAGTCATTTGAGGAGGGAGAGAATATTTACAATGCAGGGGTGGGGCCTGGGGTGTATCAGGAAAGACTTTATGTATTTATTTGGTGGGCAAGGATAGAATGAAGAAAAGGATTCTAAGAGGTGGCCTGTAGGTATTGGGAACAAATTCTTTGAAGGCAAGAGACTAAAAGTGGAATCTTGAATATATGGATTAGCCGGTAGTCTAATTTCACTGGAACATAAAGGGCATGAAAGGAAATATGAAATGAGTCGGGAAAGGCAAAAGAGAGCTGGATTGTAAAGGACTTTAAATGTCAGGCTGAGAAATTCATATTTTATATTTGAGGCAGTAGGGAGCCAGTGAAGGTAAATGAGCAGGGGCATTATCTTAGGCAGACTTGTACTCAAGGAATAATATTTTAACAACTATGTGAATGAAGGATTAGGGGGAAGAATGGTAGAAACTAGAGAAACTAATTAGGAGGCTAGTGCAATAGCCCTGGCTGGAGGGGACAAAGGCCTGGGCTTTACTCATTGTGGAAGAGGAGAAAATAGATTATGTCCCTATCGACCCTGAGACTTTGTCATCCACTTCTGACACTGAACCCTTTGCGACTTCGGGACCTTTTCATCTGCCTTGAAGCTGACCTTGCTTCTGTGTGATGGATCTCCCAGTTAAAGCTCAAGCTCGTGGAGAACAGGGACTGTCTCACTTTCTCTTTTTGTACCCTTAGAAATTAGCACAGTTCATTCGTTCGTTCGTTCTTTCGTTCATTCATTCATTCGTTCATTCATTCATTCATTCATTCATTCATTCATTCATTCATGACTTCTCAGGTACCATAATTCTAGATCCAAAAGTGTAGACAGTAGAAAGTTGCTTTCTCAAAGTCTTGACTTGTTTGTAAAACATTTCTGTATTGGTGAGCTATTTTGGGGGATAAAGAACTCTTCTGTGGTTCCCTTCCCAATCAAAAGTTAAAAGGTTTTAGATGTTAACAGTGACATTGCAAGGGATTATGGAGCTGGGGATATAGTTATAAGGAATCAGTTATTAAGAGTGACTTCATGAAGAAAAATGGGGAGCTAAGCATATGCTGTAACACTAATGCTTTATTTAAGGTCTTTGTTTCCTTTCAATTTGGTGGAGGGTGGATAAGTGAAGTGGGGAGGATTTTGCATTTGGGCCAGTGAATAGGTAAAAAAAAAATGGCAGCCATCACTTAATTTTCCCCCCTTCTTTCTTGAAATTGCGAGTTTTCTGACTGATCATATAATCTATATATAATCTGTTGAAAAAGTAACGTTATTAATAATTTCCTTTTTTTTGAATTGGCTAGAGCTCTAAAGCTTGGATACCTCACTCAAGACATGATTGATGACTATGAACCAGCATTAATGTTTACAATTCCAAGATTAGCCATTGTATGGTAAGTATTAGGCAATATTTGGGGGGTTTATCTATTTCATTTGGTGCCTTTGAAAAAAAACAAATTGCTTTAAGGAGATCTGGCAATATAGTGTATAAGATGACAGAAACCAGGATTGTTTTAAGGTTTTGTTAAATGTTATCTACATTTTATGTAAAATTCTGTGCTTTTCAAAGAGCATTTACTTATATTTTAATGTTTAATCTTTTCAATGACATCTTGAAGTAAGTAGGAGAAATATTATTATCCCCATTTAAGAGATGAAGATAATAAGGCATAGAGAAGTTAAGTGACTTGTACCAAGTCACACAACTCGTTAGTAATACAGTCAGAATTAGAACCAAGGCTTCTTAATTCTTATTCTAATTGTCTTTACACAATGCCAAAATACACCCAAAAGGTAAATTACCACACCTTTTTTTAGATCACTAAAGTAATCTAGTGTGATTTAGAGAATGAAAAGCCTTTTACAGTATTGCTGTTTTTGCCATCATATCGTATCTTGAAAATGGAATTTGTCCTAAGACAAAGGTGGATACTGATGTCAGGAAAGCACTTGATCTTGGCTGTACAAAGCTGTAAGTAATGGGCAGAGTCTCCAAATACTTGCAGTGTAGAACATAGGAAGGAGCATGGGTATAATCAGGTTTCAGGCTGCCCAGGTTACAAAATCAGGAACAAACAGGAATCTACTACAGAACCTGCAGAGTCAAATCCCAGTGCCAAAGGAGCAATATAGAATTGTCCAAGATGCCAAGTTCAAGATCCCCTATTGAACCTGAGATGGGAACAATCAGGAAGGACAAATACACTGAATCATGGTGGTGTCATTACATTGCAGGGATTCAGGATTGATTATACTAGGGAGAAGCAGTAGGGATTATTCTGTCTGAAATTTCTCATTTGCCTGATCTGATGGCCTTCTCTCAGTCCTCCTTTGTGGAATTTCCACTGTTGACCACCTTTGCCTCTTCGATGCTCTCTCCTTTCTGTGTTTCTGTGTATTCATCTTGTGTCTGTCTGACCCTTCTTCCTGAGGCTTCTATGCAAGTTTATTATTATTATTATTATTATTATTCCATGCTCTGACTGTGCATATATCCCCAGGCTCTGTCCTCTCCCCTCCTCTCCTTTCCTCTCTCTTTCCCTTTCCCCTTCAGAAAGCTCCAGAATTGTGTGTGTGTGTGTGTGTGTGTGTGTGTGTGTGTGTGTATGTGTTTACATCTACTCTAGCCTCTAAGTTTCCCTCCTGAGTTCCCTGTAGGTACATAATTCCAACAACCTATTGAACATTTCAGACTAGGTGCCCAGTAAGTGTCTCAGACTCACCAAGTCCAAAGCAGAACTAATTATCTTTCCCAAAAAGACCTGTCCTGCTCTGTGTACCGTTTCTGTTGAGGACTGGACTCTTTCATCACCCCAGTTTGCAGCTGTGTCATTCTCCCTACCCTTCCCTCTGTGTCACCTCAAATATAGTTACCTCCTAGCCATTTTTTCTATGACTACATCTCTCCCATGAGTTCCCTTCTCTCTACTCACATGACCGCCACTTAGTTCAAGACTTCATCACCTCTCCTGTGGACTATAACAATAGCTTCCTAATTGGGTGTCTCAAATCTTTCTTCACTCTAACCTATCTGCCACACAGCTGGCAAAGTGAGCTTCCTAAAGTACAAGTCTAAACATGTCTTGTTGTGCAGTCATTTCAGTCATGTCCAACTCTTCATGACTCCTTTTTGGGGTTTTCTTGACAGAGGTACTGGAGTGGTTTGCCATTTTCTTCTCCAGCTCATTTCATAGATGAGAAAACTGAGGTAAATAGGGTTAAGTGACTTGCCCATGGTCACACAGCTAGTAAACATCTGAGGCCAAATTTGAACTCATAAAAATGAGTCTTCCTGACTCGAGGGCCAGCTCTCTATCCACTACACTACCTAACTGCCTCCTGTCCCTTGCTTAGTAAAATCAAATAGCTCTGTATTGCCTCTGACATCAGATTCCTTAGTAAAACTTTTAAACCCCTCACAACTTTCCCCCAACCCACCTTTATATCTTTATTGTGCATTATTCTTCTTGGACATTAAAGTCTAGAAAAACTGGCCATATTTCTTCATCTCTCATCACCATGCATTTATACTCTGTTTCTCCCACATGTCTGGAATATGCTCCTTCCTCACTTATGGCAGCCTCTTAAATCCCAGGTTTCCATCAAAACTCTCTTCCAATATCCTTTTGTACAAGATCTTTCCTGGTCTTCCAGCTAATAGTGACCTTCCCCTCTCTCCCCATTGTATTTATTTTGGATCCATTTTGCATATGTATGGATATATATGTGTAGATATATGTAGACATAGAGACATATATGGTCTTCTCTAGTAGATTGTAAGTTTCTTGAGGAGAGGGACCATTTCATTTTTTGTCTTTGTAGCCCCAGCATCTGGCACATAATAGGGGCTTTCTAAATGTTTGTTGCTTGACTAGATTCACATTTATTGGCAAGGCTCTTAAATGGAGACATAGAACTGTATAGAACCCAGGGGAAAATCATACAGACTTTTTTATTGCCTACAGGGCAATGGAATGAAATTAAGCATTTTTAACTTCTATTATTAAAAAGTGGAGGAATGGGGATAGGAGGAGATAGAATGGAGAAACCTCGCTACAATAGCACTTTCCTCCTGAACACCTCTCATAGTGAAAGAAGGTGGATAAAGAGGGTGGCAGCGTGCCTGGCAATTCAGATAGTTACGGTTCAGGTAGTCAGGATTCAGGTAGGCATGGAGTTTCTGTCTCCCTACTAGTGCAAAGAAGGATCACATTGTAAGGAAACCTGGTCATGGGATTAGTTGACACCAGGTAATTGAAGGAATTGGTGATTTGTCTTAAACCATTGGAGGATGATGCATATTTTTTTAGATTTGGAAAGAATCCCTGAAAATAGAGGCTATGCATTTATTCAAAATCAGACTACTATTCTTCCCTACTCTCTCCCATAAAATAATACGCAATATTTTATTCACTTCACTGTGTTTCCTAAGGTGCAAGAAAAGATAATTATCAAAGAATTTTCTCAACTTTCTCAAGCAGCTTATAGTGCTGTTACAGTTGCAACTAATACATAAATTTGTCGATAGAATTTTTCAGACTAGTCTTAGGAGCAATCTTGCTTCTAGAAAAAATGCACACGCCAACTCAAAATATTTATGGAACTTCATAATCATATTCATGTTCTTTTCTTTTTTTCTTTTTTAGTTAATGAAATATTTTGAAGATTCAAAGAAAATAAGACTGTGGATATATTTCTATATCAGAAGGCTTTAACATTTTTATATTCCCATTTATATCTCTGTGCCACAAGGCAACAGGAGAATAGTTCTTTGTTTCTTTAAATTATGATGTTTCCTTTTCCTTAAGATTCTTTTTTCAAAAAGTCAAAAAGGACAAAACAAAAGTCCGTGCCTTTTTGTCTTAAAACTCGACTTAAACTTTGAGAAAATCACTTGTCTGAGGTAGTTTTTTTTTTTAATTAAGTAAATGTACGTGAATATATTCTGGTTTTATATTATCTGCATTTCCCAATGTATCCTTCCCAGTTCCTAGAGAAAGCCATCCCTGCTAATAAAGAACAAAAATAAGGGGAGAAATAGTTCAAAAAAGCCTGATATTACACACTGTCTTCCTCTACCATACCCCTCTCTTGCAGAGAAGCTGGAGGGAGTGGGTCAACCCTGGAGTAGAGGGGAAAGAGGGAGGACCTTCTCTTATCTCTTCTTGGGTACCAGGTTTGATCATTATTATATCACAGATTTCTGTTGTTTTGTTGTTGTTCTTTCCCTTTCCATCACCACAGTCATTGTGCATATTGTTTTCTTGGTACTGCTTACTTCACTCTGAATCAGTTTATATAAATATTTCCATTATTCTTTGTATTCATCATAGTCAACATTTCTTTTTGCACAGTGATAGAGGTGATTTTTCAAAGCTCTCTGATAATTTTGATTGCAGAGGGTAAGATTGCTGGCATGAATGACCTTAAAGGGTGCTTTGAATTTAGGTGAATGTTACATTTTTTTAGAGGTGGGTTAAACCACATGATATACTTCTGTCTTAATGGTTGCATTGGTGCAGAATCTCATTTTTTAATGAATTTTTCTTCTAAATTCTAAGCAAATTGTTTTCTTTGAAGCCAAACAAGATTACTTATAATAGTAAAGGATTTAGTAAGTGTGGAGTTTTTTTTAAAAAATAGATTAGTATCTATTTAGTACCTATCACTTACCTAGTATTAACCTAAAAGTTCTGACTTCCCTCTTAGTTCTAAGGAAACACTTTTTGGCTCCATCATCCTGAGATTATCTTCAAGGACCTTTATCTAACCTCAGATAAGAAATGAGTAACGCATATCCAGGTGTTACTCCTCTAAAATAAAGCAAGTTCAGATAAATACTGTAGGCACAATAGAATATAGTATACTAGCTTACACCATCCAAAGACATGCTTTAAAACTCAATCTTAAGCCAGAAACTCATTTTCTTTAAAATTTTTTCAAATAATTCACTTTTATAATCATCCTGGTATCAATATGGAAAAAAGTCATGCACTGATAGTTGTAGAAAGTTATTAGTAACCAGATAAACACTTGTAATTTGTGACATTGAACTCTTTTATTTAGAATGGTAAAGTATTAATGACATTGGAATTAGAAAATAAAAATGTATTATGTGTACACAAATGCTAAAGATAATAAATGAGTACAGAACCCCCCCAAAAAGAAAGTTATTACATATACTTCTTTTTTAAAAAACATTTAATCTTGTTTTTATTAAAATATGAGAATTTACTCCCCTGTATTTATCAGTAATTATGCCTCTATGTTTTGGCCATGTTTTATTCTAGAGCAGAAGGAATTGGTTCAATTTTTATTCATGTAAAACTTTCCATGACCAATCCCCAGAAATCCAAATCCCATTTTCTTTCTGATTGACCGAAGAAGAAGGTAGCTTCCCTGGAAATCTTAAATACTTGGGCCAATCAGAAAATGAGTCCTGGGCAGGCCCAAGGAAGTTTCACTGAACCCCAAGGAACTGCCACCTGGATGGACATAGCTACTCCTTTCCCACCCATACCATAGAGGTTGTAGCCTGGGTGTACTGTTCTAAAAAATAAGGTACAGGCACCTGCCTTAGTGCTCCAAGACACATGCATACATCTTAGGTCACCAGGGAAGCAGTGCCATGGCACCCAAAAAGCTCTCCCTCCCATTCCTGGTACCGACACTCCAGGTCTCACAGAGAGGGACATTTAGGAGGTAGCTGCCAGTAAACCAGTCTCCAAAACAAGAAGACTCTTAAGACAACAAGGAGGAAAAGAGAGAACCGGGGAGACATCCTACTAAGTTATCATAGTATAAAGTCTCTGAAACACCAGATTTTTAGCTTTTCAAGGCTGAATTTTGGGCAGGCAGGAGCATAGTTCCTACACTGCAGCATAGCATTGTTCTGATATTTATTCTCAGGTGTTCTCTCTCATCTGCTTTTTTGTGGAAACAAGTTAATAATGTTAGGTGGGATATACTAGATTTTGAAGAAGAGGCAAAGGGTAAAGATGGGTATAAAAGAATAGCAACTAAGAAATGGCAGGCCTAGAAGTAAATAAGTTCATGTGCTGAGGATGGTATAGTTTATCATGTAAGATGAGAACAAAGTGCTCAGGCTACAAGTCAAAAGAAAAAAAGAGGTGTCCATTTAAATTGCTTTGGAAGACTTCAGCAATTACTTTATCTGCTGACCAGACTGCTGAGAGGAGAACCTATGAAATTATAAATTACAGAGGACTATCATTAACATTCTCAGTCATGCAGAAAACAAGTTTTAATAGAGATGCCCTGTAAATGGCTATTGGTACCATTTTCTAACCTTTAGAACTATGTACCCAAGTCTTCCAGTATCCAGGTTAATGAAAGCAAGCAGCATGTCATCTCCTGAAAGTTCATTGTTTCATCTTTATGTCCACAATACCCACTCACGTCTAGACAGACAAGCTGAATTATGGGGTCACATCCTTATATTCACTCAGGCAGCAGCTGAGGAAGCTTGTAGGAGCAAAGATTCAAACTATTGCAAATTGGGAAGTTAGTGATATGACAGGCACGTCATAACATTTCTACTGGGGGTTGGACCTCCATTCCTGTCTAGGGAGGAGTTCAAAGAAGAGAGAGAAACTAGAGATAAAATAAGGGACAATAAGCAATAGAAGGCTGGGACGTTTTTACAACTCCCTTGAATACTGACTATTTAGTAGGGACCCTAGATTTCACCAAGAGATCCCTGTCTCTGCCATTTATCTCTTAGGTTCCAAGCTCTCTTGGATTCCTGATTCTCAGGCAGCAGACCCTGGCTGCTGCTTCAGTGTGGAACAGAATCATCTCGGATTTGCCTTCTTGATCCCAACCTAAGGAATCACATACATGATGCAATGCTACCAATATTTCTTTGGATGATGGGAATTACATTCCCATTACTCCAGGTCTATGCTTTGCAACTAATCAAGATGGCCTGGGTTCAGATCTCATCTCTAATCCTTCCTACTGTGTGACTCTGGACAAGTCACTTAAACATTCAGCGCCTCACCTTCATTATTACAATAATCATATTACCTTCCTGCAAGATGGTTGTGAAGAAAATACCTTACACCACTATCTGTCTATATCTGTATAGATATTAGATATAGATAGTTATCATATGAAGTTATTTTGGCATGACTTGATATTAAGGATCCCATGTTATCTCCTTTTCTAAATTGTCCCAAAGCATCTGATTAACAAATTGTTCTAAAATTTTCCATTGGTAAATATCAATATGACAGTACTTCTTACAACCCACATTTTCACCATCTTTAAAAATAATAATGGTTTTTGCCCTTCTCTAGTTTGCTGGTATAGTTAGCTGTGTAACCCTGGGCAAATCATTTAACTTATATGAACCTCAGTTTCCTCATCTTTAAAATGGGGGTAACAATTGTACCCACCTCATAAGGTTGTTAGGAGGATCAAATTAGGTAAGAATGAAAACCCTTTTGAGCTACTTAGATGTGAGCTTTCATTTTCCTTTGGAATGTCTGGCTGTGGAATTCTCATTTTCCTGTAGATTTTCTTAAAGTCCAGGCTTCATGCTGTCCAGTCATTCACTTTTTTTTTATACTACCAACTCCCAGTTACTTTCTCCTAAGGCTGTTCTACATCTCCATCTAATTTTTTCAGCATTGGTTCGGATTTTCAAGAGGGGCTGCTGTTTCTCTTGTTGCTTTCTTTATCATGTGGAAAATGAAATTGTTATCAGCTCTTCTCTCTCCCTTATTCTCCCTCTTTCCCTTTCTCTTTCTCTTTCCCTCTCCCTCTCCTTCTCCCTCTCTCCCCCCTTTGTCTTTCTCTGCTTTTGTCTCTCTTTGTCTCTTTTTTTCCTCACTCTTTTTTTCTGTCTCTCTGAGAATACCTTATTTTATCCATGAAACTAAAGCTTCAGTCTTGATTGTCTTCTAGTCATTGTAAACTTAATATGGCTCACCAGCAAACATATATTTCATAAAACATACCAAAAGAAATGGGAAGGACTTTAATTTCATTACATTTACCTTCATTAAAATTGCATCTTCCTTCACCTTCCCATGTCCCATTCTGCCTAATTCTTCTTTAAATTTGTTTTGATAAAAATTAAAATTGCGGTAAAAGTTGCCTGCAGTAGAGTCTTTTAAATTACACAGTAAGTTGAACACAGCTATAATTCGGGTTACGATCAACCCAGAAGAAGTCAAGATGTATGATGTTTCTCTTCAGCCAGATATCACAGATGCAGAGTCTCACATTAGGGGGTTGATTAACATCAAACATGAAATAGTCAACAAAGAATTCTCTTTTGCTTTCAAAGTCTTTTTTTCTTCAAATGAGCCATTACCTTTGTAAGGAAAATAGTCATCATGTAGTCAGTAATTTCTATTGCATCTCTATCATGTGTAGGGAACTACATTGGATGCCTTGGTAAAGTAGAAGGTAAGGTCCAACTATGCACAGAAGTGATAGTTAAATGGAAATAGAAGAAATACCAATACTATAATGAAAACCTATGTACTAACTAGTGCATCTGTGCAGAGATAAATATGGACAGATATTTTTCACTGAAGAAAACAAGACTACCATGACCCTTTTCTGCTAGATTGACTGTTTATGACTAGAAAATAGGAGAGGTTTCTTTGTTAGTAAAATGGAAAATTGCAATACATTTGGTACCTTGTTTGAAAGATAGAAACAATCATATATGAGAATGTCTCTATAATCTCTTTCTCCATATGCCCCCTGAGTTCTCTTGAGGACAAATATGACCAGTCTGGAGGTTCTCTCCTTCATGCTTACTCCTGCCTTTTTTTTTTTTCCCTTTGAAGGTTTGTGACCTAAGTAAAGTTAATGGCTCATCCTAAGTCATATAATTTTTGGGTTTTTGCAAAAAGTAGATATTTAAATGAAATATTATAGTTTCATATCAGGATCATTTTAGTTCTCATTCTTATGTATTTGTATATTTAATGTTTATTTTTGCTGATGGTTACTGTTTGTAATAACTTTTAAGTCATTAGGAAATTCTGATAAATAGGGAATGTGGTGTAGTGGAAAGACTACTGAATTTGGATTCAGAAGACCTGGGATGAAGTCATCACACTTCCACTAATTAGTTCGGAGACCTTGGGCAAATCACTTAACCTCTTGGGCCTTCAGTTTCTTCATTGTTAAGATAAGCATAATAACACCTAGTTGGACAACCTCAGAATTGCTAAAACACTTTTTAAATCTTAAAGTTCTAAATGCGAGCTGTTATTATTACTATTTACTTAAAAAATTTTAAAGGAACTTGTAATATATTGTATAAGGTTTTGTTTTTCGTAAATTCTCATTTTGGTTGAAGGAATCTGACAATTTTCTTTGCACTAATTGAAAATTAGTAATAAAGTCATCACACAAAAATGAAAAAAAAAATAACCAATAGCAAGGACAGTTCATAAGGATATAAATCCACACAAGCAATTTAAATATTATTTTAGATGTTTATCTTGTATATTTTATTTATTCGGTGTTCGTATAAAAGAAGAACTTTTGTATCTTGAATACAGTGGGCTTGTAGTTTACTCTGAAGGACCTTTGAACCTGGACCGTAAGGCAGAAGATATGTCTGAGCTGTTTAGACCCTTCCACACTTTGCTAAGAAAAATAAGGCAAGTAGTAATTGACTCCTCTTTCCTCAACTTATAATTTTTCCCCTGCAGTGAGAATGTGTGAAATGATAGACTAAATCAAAGAGGGTACAAAAATGGCTTATGCTTACAATTTCTTCATCATTTCCTTTTTCTTTTTTCTTCACATATGCCATTTCATGAACCCAGCTGTTACTTCCAACTGTCTATCTTAAGTTTGGCATTTTCAAATTTTCTTTTATGTTGTTATTAGCATTTTATTTGCCTTTTTCTTCTGTTCAAATATTAAGTTGCATGATTATCCTTGTTTTTATAAAGGGAATAAAGAAATTAGTTTCAGAAATAAATTTTCACTTTTCTGTGAATTGCATAACTATTTTATTCCAGTAATACCTTTCAGATTTCAACTTATTACTCTTACATACTTTGTTAACAAAAAAGAGAGGTACATTATAGCATTTTAAAAATAAATTATTAATTTCCTTAAGGGCAGTGTTTATGTGTAGGAAAAAAGTATACTATTTCATTTATCAACTATATGTTATTTTATATTTTTCCACAGCCTAAGAATGCTATATTTTATTCTTGTGAATAAACAACTCTAACTTACCTTCCGATCTTTGTTAATGACCTACATATATTTTACATTGATCTATAATTAAGAGTCAAGATTTTTAATTTGCTTGTAAGTTACTTAACCAATGCTAAGATCAGTCACTGTTTTATGTTGCTTGCACTAGCAATTTTGCATCATAGAAGCTATAATAGCTTCTATTCTGAGATTTACTGTTATTTACTTGATAGCTTTTACTTTACAAATGAACCTTCTTTATGTTATGTACTTAATTGATCTCTTTTCCTTCTATTTCTAATGTTTGCTATCCACCAAACCTAGAAATTAAACTAATTTCTCCCTTGAATTTGATTTTCTGGGAAGTATTCCATGTGCATTAAAAAGGGGTCCATGAACCTCTTTATTGCTTTAAAAACATATGCTAGATTCTTTACTAGTAAAACTGAAACAGTCATTTGATTATCTAAATGTTTAAAAGTTGACATTTGAATTGTTTATTCCATAGTTTGCTTACAACCAGTGTTAGTTGACTTTTGCTCTGTTTTCCCCTTTTAATTGTTGCCACTGTACTTTTCATTAAATTTAATTATGGGATTATATAGATATTTAGATTGTCTTAAACTTTCAGTTTTGCCTTGATGGTTTCAGTGATATAATTAGCATGAAATTTATCTTTGAGTCCATAGTTATATTATTTCACTGTACAGTTCCTGAATCTTTTCTTGAGCTTCCAGATCATTAAAATTGATATTGTTTATTTTAGTATAAGCTTCTAACATTTTGCTAGTACAATGCTTACAGCACTATGTACATGTACAGTCTAATAGGAACCATTTAATAATGAAGGCCATCTGCTGACATTGTTTAGTGCAGTAGCAGCTTGACTAGAGAAACACTTATTTTGAAAAAACTTTCTTTTACAAAGCTTACCATGTCATTATTTTGGGATAATCTAAATACAGCCAGATTTCTTATCCATTTAAGCTAGTAACTGATCATTTTAGTGCCTTACCTTTGCTTCTTTCATGGAAAGAAAACCCAAATTAACAAATCAAATTAGTCCCAGTTATTTAATAGCCAGTTATACACAATGGAGAAAATGATGATTTTTTTTTTAGCCATAGAAACAGAGCACCTAATTACAAATAGTGATAATAGTGATAATGACAGTTGCCACAGAATCTCTGAGTGGGGAGGAATTTTAAAGGCCATCCTGTACCTGAACATGACATGCCTGAAAAGTCATCTTTTCACCTTTGTCTGGAGACTACTAATGAGGAGGGAAGTCTCTGCCTACCAAGTCAGTTCATTCAATTTGTTAGATCACTCTCCTAGGGGGGAAAAAAGCTATTTACTCTTATTTCTTCTTCCTCTTCTCCCCTCACTCATTCTTCAGCTTTTTACAGTCTGGTTTCTGATGTCACCACTCAACTGCAGTTGCTCTTTCCAGTTATCATTAACCCCCAAATTGGATGGCATTTTCTTAATCCTCATCATTCTTTACTACTTTGTAATATTTGAAATTGGTGACTGCCTTCTCCTGTACTTTCATCTCTCCTGGGGATTCTTTCTTGGTTTTACTTCTACCTGTCTGATTGCTCTTTTTTAGTCTCCTTTGTTAGATCATTATCTGTTATCTTGCCTCCTAACTATAGACGCACCCTGAGGCTCTTTTCCCTTTATACACTATGAGGGTTAAGTGATTTGCCCAGGGTCACACAGCTAGTGTCAAGTGTCTGAGGTCAAATTTGAACTCAGGTCCTCCTGAATCCAAGACTGGTGCTTTATCCACTGCTCCACCTAGCTGCCCCACACACTTAATTCTAAGTGACCTCATTAGCTGTCATAGGTTCAGTTATCATCTCTGTACAGATAACTCTCAAATCTAGCCCTAAGTTTCCTTCTGAGCTCTGGTCCCCCGTCACCTACCTTATTGGACATTTTGAACTGGATGTCTCTTCAATGGGCTTCTCAAACTCAGCAGGTTCAATAAAGAACTTATTGTCTTTCTCCACCCCAACCAAAAAAACCCACTTCAACCCATTTTTTGAACTTTACTCTTTCTACCAAGGATTCCATCATCTTTCTAGTCATGCATTTTCACAACCATGTAATCATTCTCAAATCCTGATTCCTCCTCACCCTACAGATCTACTCAGTTTGCTAGTCTTGCCATTTCTATCTCCCCAACATCTCATCTATCCATCATAGCCCATAAAAGCAGTAGCAAGTACCAAATTATGTATGCAGGGTGGGGACTAGACCCATTATAATGCTCCTGACTGGCCCAGCATTCTTACCAAACTTGGCCCACAATAGCTCTACCCATATAGATAGGGACTGAACCTGTGGTGTCATTGGCATCAGGAATTTACTTTTACTTTTAGTCATTTATGCACTTTTCAGTTTTTAGTAGGAGCATTCCCTGAGCTTGAGAAATTGGCTTTTAAAAAATTAAGAATTTAAGAAGCAACTTTGATATGGGGGTGGGGGGAGCACTGGAGTTGTACTCAGAAGACTTTACTTTGCTTTTTCTGTGAACTTGGCCAGGTGTGCCTCTTTGGACTGTACCCATCCTCTAATTCCCGAATCCACAAAGATCACAGAGAAGACCAAATTTCTCTTAGCACCAAAGGCAGAATTGTCACTTGGGCAAGTTTCTAGCTTTGTTTTCCCTTCTCTCCTTAACTTCATGCTTCAGCTTTTCCTTAGCATCTTCTCTATCAGGCAAGGAACTTTCAACAAAATCTACTTCACAGCTAGCATAGTAATGTTGCCAGCATCATCTTGTCAGTTCCTTTTCCTAGGTCATTCTGTGAAGCATCCTTCAGTAGCAGTCTTTGACATGTAGCTTCCAGTCCAACAATCATTTTATACAAGAAGAGCTGTGGTAACAATTTTACTGATAAGGAAATCTTACTGGAAAAGAAACTTTCTGCAAGGACATCCAGTCAGAGCAATGTTACAATGAAACAATGGGTGGATACAATGTCTTCCTCTTTTATTTTGAGCTAGGCAAACTTCTGGCTTTCTCTGTGGCTTTGAGACCTTAATAGATGACTGATTTCACACCTATTTAAATCTTTGAACAGAGTTAGCAACTCAGCCTGGAATGGCTGCCACTTACTCTTGACTTTTGACAGACATTTACTTTGACTTTTGAAGGAACTAAAAAAAGTGTCATGATGCATTCAAATTAATTAATAGAAATAGTTATTAAGTAACCATAGTTGTTTTTATTGATGTTTAATGCCATTTCTATTAAAACTTTTTTGATAATAAAAAAGAGAGATATAGGGAAAAGTCCCTTAGAATGTTAGGTGGAACCCCAGAAGATTTTTAGGGAAGATATGAACAAAGATTGCAACCTTCATTAGCAAGTATATCCATGATGATGAAACCACAGATCTTGCAAAACACTGACATAACAGCAGGTCACCCACCCAGTCACCAGAGATTATCACTGTCCTCAGCAGATGTAACAAATTTGTTTTCCCTTCTCTCCTTAACCCTGGGCTTCAGCCACCAAAGCCTGCAGTTTTAAATAGAAGCATTACTGTGATCCTGAAAATAAGCTGAGGTTTGGAACAAGGTTCCAGGCAATTGGCCAGAGGATCCCTGTATTCCCAGCTCCAGTTCAGTATCTCACAACATAAATTGCATTTTCATGAGTTTAGAGCTTAGCCCCTTAGCCTGAAGAGATACCTCTTCTCCCATCTCCAGGTCAACCTGGTAATTTTCCATTAAATTCATTTGAAAAGTTGCAGTATAAAGAAATATGAGGGTTTGGGTCACAAACTACAAAAAATATGTCCCATGCTATCCTAGACAATTATTCTGGAAATAACCATGTTCCTTCTTTTCTTTGAATACATTACTTATACTTTGTTGTAACTTTCCATTTCTCATCCACTAATTCACATATATCATATCCTTAAACTAAACTCATCTTTAAAAAACCTTCTTAGTTTGTTTCTACCCTAAATTAATCTTTCCTTGACTTTTTTCCTTGACTTTTAATCAGTTTCACACTTTAACTTTCAGTTTTTAAAAAGGGCATCCTTAGCTTAAGAAATGAACTTTCTTTTTTTTTAAGTGAGGCAATTGGGGTTAAATGACTTGCCCAGGGTCACACAGCTAGTAAGTGTCAAGTGTCTGAGGCCGGATTTGAACTCAGGTACTCCTGAATCCAGGGCTGGTGCTTTATCCACTGCACCACCTAGCTGCCCCAAGAAATGAACTTTTAAAAAATTAACTTGAGGAAACTTTGGTGTGGCAAAACAAACACTGGATTTGTAGATATAGGACCTGAATTCACTGTGACTTTGAAACTGGGTGTGGCATTTCTCCTTTCTGGGCCTCAGTTTAATCATCTATAAAATGAAGAGTTAGACTGAATTGTCTCTTGGTTTTTTTCCTTTTAAAAAATATATTTTTTGTTGTTACATTTTGAGTTCCAAGCTGTCTCCTTCCCTCCCCCACCCCAATCCACAATATAGAAAACCAACATTTGATACAGATATTTTTGTGAAATCATACAATACACACTTCATAGATCATTTTTTCCTCTGGAGGTGGATAGCATCTGTTTTCATAAGTCCTTTGTAGTTGATTTGAATATTCATATTACTCAGAATAGCTTAGTCATGAACAATATTGCTGTTACTGTATACAAAGTTCTCATGGTTCTGCTAGTTTCACCCTTCTTTATTTCATGCAAGTCTTTTCCCATGTTTTTCTAAAATCAACCTGTTCATCATTTCTTATAGCATAGTAGTATTCCATTAGTTTTGTCTTACTATAAATTTTCTGTTCTACAAAATAATAGTGATAATATTTGTTGATATGTACCTGGTGTAACTCTAATTTGAAGGAGGGTATATCTGCTGAGGTCAGTAATAATCTCTGGTGACTGGGTGACCTGTTATAATGTCAGTGTTTTGATAGCTCTGTGGTATCATCAATGCCGATATACTCTTCAATGAATGTTGTAATCCTTGTTCATATCTTCCTAAAAATATTTTGGGGTTCTACTTTCAATATTCTGAGACTTTCCTCTAGATTTCTCTTTTTATTATTAAAAAGTTTTAGTAGAAATAATATTAAGCATCAACACAAACAACTGTTTGCTTAATAAATATTTCTATTAATTAATTTTAATGCACAAATGCACCATGAAACTTTTTTAGTTCCTTCAAGTAACTTTTGGGATTCTTTGTTCTCTTGATATTGCATTGGAAATGCATACTGTCCAAAAGTTATTCCTTACCTTTTCATATGATCATTTCATTTTCTCTAATCACATACCTCTCTGATTACATATATTATCCTACTTCTTTTGTAGTTTTTCATAGGTATTCTTTGACTATTCACACTCCCACCATATACCTCTACATAGCCCTTCTAATGATCTTCAGCTACAATTTTTTATTGTGTTATTTTGTGACGTGTAGCTATATGATATCACCACATTGCCTTTGCTAGTATTTTTTTAAAGTAATAAATATTTTTATTTATAGTTTTGGGTTCCAAATTTTATCCCTCCTTCCCTCCCTCCCCTCCCCAATCAGATATAGATTATACATGTACAATTATGTAAAACATTACTATATTAGTAATTTTGTATAAGAAAACTTGAATAAAAGAAAAAAATTAAAGAAAGTGAAAAATAGCATGCTTCAGTCTGTGTTCCATAAATATCAGTTCTTTCTTTGGAGGTGGATAGTATGTTTCATCATTGGCCCTTTGGGATTGTCTTGGATCATTGCATTGTTGAGAATAGTTAAGTCATTCACATTTCTTCATCAAACAATATTGCTGTCTCTGTGCACAACATTCTCTTGGGTCTGCTCACTTCACCATACATCAGTTCATACAAGTCTTTCCAAGCCTTGATGAATTGTCCTGCTTGTCATCTCTTATAGCACAATAATATTCTATCACCATCATATACCAGAACTTGTTTAGCCATTCCCCAATTGATGGGCATTACCTTGATTTCTAATTCTTAGCCACCACAAAAAAGAGCTGCTATAAATATTTTTGTACAAATAGGTCTTTTTCTCTTTTGGGGGCTAGTATTTTATTGAAATTTTTTCATCAATATTCAGTAGAAAAATTGGTTTATAGTTTTTGCTCCCCCTGGTTTAGGTACCAAAACCATATTTCTGCCACAGAAGAATTTTGGTAGGACTTCTTTGTCTATTTTTTCAAATAGTTTATAATAATATTGGAATTAATTTGTTCTTTAAATGTTTAGTAGAATTCACTTGTAAAATCCATCTGGTCCTGGGGATTTTTCTTAGGGAGTTCACTGATGGCTTGTTCAATTACTTTTTCTAATGTAGAATTATTTAAATATACTATTTCCTCTTCTGTTAATCTGGGCAGTTTCTATTTTTCTCTCTTTATAAAATATATGGGCAGCTTTCCTTTATAATTTCGTGAAATGTGATATTTAGACTCTTTTTTATCATGGATTCCATGTATTCCAATAATCCTTTTTTTTTTTTTTTTTTTTTTTTTTTGCGGGGCAATGGGGGTTAAGCGACTTGCCCAGGGTCACACAGCTAGTGTCAAGTGTCTGAGGCAGGATTTGAACTCAGGTATTCCTGAATCCAAGGCCAGTGCTTTATCCACTACGCCACCTAGCTGCCCCCATAGTCCAATAATTCTTAAATTATCTCTCCTCAGTATATTTCTAGGTCAGTTGTTTTTCCAATGAGATATTTCACATTTTCTTCTTTTTTTTGTTTCTTTGACTTTGTTTTCTTGTTTCTTAATGTTCCATTTTACCAATTCTAATTTTTTTTAGGAATTATTTTCTTCAATGAGGGTCTGTACTTCATTTTCCATTTGATCAATTCTGCTTTTGGGGGGGGGGGATAAGGGTTAAGTGACTTGGCCAGGGTCACACAGCTAGTAAGTGTCAAGTGTCTGAGGCTAGATTTGAACTCAGGTCCTCCTGAATCCAGGGCCAGTGCTTTATTCACTGCACCACCTAGCTGCCTCCTCATTTCTGCTTTTTTAGGAATTATTTTCTTCAGTGTTTTTTTGTCCCTCTTTTACTAAACTCTCTTTAAAGAATTTTCTTCCATTGCTCTCATTTCTTTCCCCAGTTTTTCCTCTACTGACTTTATTTGATTTTTAAATCACTTTTTGCTTTATTTTTATCTTTCTTTAGCTCCTCTAGGAATTCCTGTTGGGTTTATGTCCAATCTGCATTTTTCTTTGAGGCTTTGTTTATAGGGCTGTTTTTAAAAAAATATTGTCTTCTTCTAACTCTTTGTTTTGAACTTTCCTGTTATCTTAGTAGTTTTTTATGTTTAAGTTCTCTTTGTTGTTGTTGTTCATTTTTCCAGGCTATTTCTTGACTTTGAATTTTATGTTTGAGTTGGGCTCTGCTCATCTCTGGAGGAAAGGAGGTAGGAGTCATTGTCAGGTTTTTTCATCCTGCTGTTTTCACAGCTTGTTCTCAAGGTCTATAAATTTTTGGTATATTCAACATGTTGTGATCTGAGGAGAGTTGGGGTCACTATTCTCTAGGTTTGAGTTCTGGTCCTCACGCCGAAGGGGTCCCAAGCACTAATGCTTCTCTCTGTCTTGGAACTGCTATCAGGAACTAGGTCCCCTGGCCTCATTCTCCCTCCCTCTCCCTTTCCCCCTTCCTTCCTCCCCCCTCCCTCCCCTGAGACTTAGAACTGGGTAATGGACAATGCAGTTGCCAAACAGTACCTAGTCCTAAACACAGTGCCTACACAAAGGTTCCCTGTACTTTCCACTGAGAGTTCCTAGAATTGTTGCTGCTTCAGTTCCTGCTGTTGCTGCTGTACTGTACTTGGGCCAGCCTCACCCCAGTTTTTCAGACCTCTTCTTCTGACTAAGATGTCTTAACCCGAAGGAAAATCTTACCCCAGTCTTTTGTTGGCTATGCCACTTTAGATTTTGATTTTATACATTATTTTCAAGTTGTTTGAAGGAGAATGTTGGGAGAGATTGGCTGGAATGTTCCCTCTGCTCTGCCATCTTGGCTCTGCCTCCACCATATTGTCTTTGAAGACACATCTCTGATGATTCTCCAACCCAACTCAATAACTAATGTCAGACTATGCCATGCAAGACCCCATCATTCTTGTGACTTATCCTTTCCTCTGTAATGATTGGAATGATGCCACCTGCTGGAGACTGACTGTAGAAAAGTTCCGCCATGAAAGGAAGGTCTTTAAGGGCAAGAACATGCGTCTTTTCTTTGGCGTCAGGAAGTGACATTTGCTAGTGGGAGGAAGAAGGAGGAAACTGGCGCTCTGACTGGGGCTCTTTCCTTTGGACTCTGGTGGAGAGCGGAGCTAGCAATGTGCTCTTCCTTTAATAGATAAATGAATGTAGGGCTTTCTTTCTCTCTTTACCAAATTCTTATTCTCCTTAATAAATGCTTAAAAGTCTAACTCTTGGGGCAGCTATATGGCGCAGTGGTTAAAGCACTGGCCCTGGATTCAGGAGTACCTGAGTTCAAATCCGGCCTCAGACACTTGACACTTACTAGCTGTGTGACTGTGGGCGAGTCACTTAACCCCCATTGCCTAAAAAAGAAAAAAAAAAGTCTAACTCTTGCTAAGGCTTATAATTTATTGGTGACCACTCATTAGATATTTTAGATAGTTTGGCTAGAATTTTAGCCCTTATCACCTCTCTCCTGTTCTTCTCTTATTGAATTTGTACCCATTCTCTAAGCATAGCTCAAATGTCATTGACTCCATGAGGCTTTCCTCATTTCCGTAGGTGAATTTCCTAAGTGGCATAGTAGATAGAACATTGGGACTGTAGTCAGGAAGACCTAAGTTCAAAACCAGCCTTACTAGGTGTGTGATCTTGGGCAAGTCATTTAACCTGTTTGCCTCAATTTCCTCATCTGTAAAATGGGGATAACAATAGCTTTTTCCTCTCAGGGTTGTTGTTAAGGTAAAATGAGATAATATTTATAAAGCACTTAGCATAACGCCTGACACATAGTAGTAGGTGCTGTATAAATGTTAGCTGTTGCTTCTGCTGTTACTATTCCTTCTATTATCATGATCATTATCAGAGATACATATTATATGCATATGTGTGTATATGTATATTTCTTTATACATATATATTAATGAGCCTTTATTTGAGAAAAAAACTTGGGGTCATTAAAAATCACTATGTAAAATAAAATCAGTACAGTTAAAATTAGAAGAAAAGCAGGAAGTGGAAAATTTTTCTTCAGCCTCTATCTGATAAAGGTCTCACTTCTAAGATAAATAAGGAACTGAATGAAATTTATAAGAATAAGAGCCATACCCCTACTGACAGATGGTCAAAGGATATAAATAGGTAATTTTCAGATGAAGAAATCTGAACTATCAATAGTCATATGAAAAATGCAAATTAAAACATCTCTAATGTACTGATCAGATTGGCTTACGTGGACAAAAATGGAAAATAACAAATTCTGGAAGGATTGTAAACTTGTCCAACTATGCTAGAAAGCAGAACTTTAGAACTGTGGCCAAAAAGTTATTAAACTATGCATATCCTTTGGCCCAGTGATACCACTACTAGATCAGTGCCCTAAAGAGATCAAAGAAAGAGGAAAATAACCCAAATGTACAATAATATTTATAACAGCTCTTTTCATGTTGGCAAAGAATTGGAAACTAAGAGGGTGTTGCCCATCAACTCTAGAATGGCTGAACAAGTTATAGTATATGAATGCAATACTATTGTGCTATAAGAAATGGTAAAGAGGATGATTTCATCCCCTACTTTTCATCAAAGTAGGAAGCTTTGTATGAACTTATGCCAAGTGAAGTGAGCAAAACTAGAACGATATACAATAGCAGCAGTATTTTGAAGATGATCAACTTTGAAAGACTCAGCAACTCTGATCGAAACAATGGCCAGTCACATTCTAAAGGGCCCATGATGAAACTTGCTTCCATCTTCAGGTGTAAAACTGATAGACTCAGAGTGAAGATTGATGCATAGTTTCTTCAGTCATTCAATCATAAGTATGACTATGCATATTGGTCATGGATTTTGTTTTTCTTGCCATCTTAATGGGTATGGAAGGGGGAGAAGGGAGAGAGAGAAATTGGGACTAAAAATAAAATTGAATTTAAAGGGAAGAAAAAAATAAAGAAATTGGGATTTAAATGATAAAAAAACACTGTACAGTATCCCATAGGCAGTAGCTCCCCATTTCCTCCCTTTCAGTTCTGAGTTTAGATCATTGCCTAAGAGCTCTGATGGGCCACCTTTCTGGCAGTGAGGTAACATTATGAATAGAGTGCTGCACCTAGAGTCAGAAAGACCTGAGTTCAAATTTGGCCTCAGACACTTACCAGCTATGAGACCCCTGTGTACTTAACCTCTCTGATCCTCAATTACCTCATATTGAAAATGAGGGAATTAATAACACCTACCTCCCAGTGTTGTTGTGAGGATAAAATGAGATAATATTTGTAAAGCTCTTTTCAAAGCATTATGCATATGCTAGTTATTATTACTTTCTGTCCAACTGTATGGCATGGTTTAGACAAAAGCTACATGATTTTTCTTTGAAAGAGATACTTAGGCCAAATCTTTTAGTGATTATAGATCTCATTTAGCAAGCTCTGCAATGTTCTGGGTACCATCTGTAAACAGGAACATATCAAAGACCTCTCCATCTACAGAGAATCCTTCTTTCACCTTGATTCAATGTTGATTATCTTCCATGATGGTGGCAAACACCTTTGACAGGCATATATTTTCCTGTTGTAAGTTCCACATGATATTAATAATCAAATGGTCATTGAATAAAATTACCTCTGGTTTATCTTTTGAGAAATCATAATTTCTCATAATTTCATAATTTTTGCATAAGAAATACCTTGCCAAAGGAGAGCCTTTAAGGTAGTTTTTTGCAATACTAATCCAAATGCTTTTGGGTTTTTGTTGTCATCAAAAACAAGCACCTTAAGATGCTATATTTGCCGTGCTCTTCTTTGATTTGCATGACTATAAAAATGTGGTCTGCTATAGAACAGTATTTACAAAAAAGCCTTTCTGTTCCTTTTACATACTTTCATCAAGGATTTGGTTGATACAAATAGATTATAGCCAAATTTTTTGTAGCAATAAGAAAGTGAGCATTTGGGTAAGTAGTTTCTAATATTCTCTTATTGACTTTGTTTTTTTCTCGTGCTAGTGATGCTTGAGATTTTTTCCAAAGCCTTTGGTATCCACCCTTCCTTCATGTACCTGGAGAATTGATGTCCTAAAAATTGGGTTACCAGCAACACAGCCTTCCTCTGTGTGTAGTGGCTAACATTTATAGATCATTTTCATTTTTCATCTGTTTATTTTCCTTCCAACTGAATCCTTACATATTTGTCTTTAGGATGACTTTGCTTAATTGAGAGTCTTGCCAAGTTTTTAAATTTTTAAAAACTTATTTATAACATTTGTTCAAAAAATTGCAAGTTCCAAACTTTCTCTTCTTTATGCCCCTCTTCCACCCATTAAGAAAGCAAGCAATATCAAGCAATATGATATTAATTATACATGTAAAGTCATCTTGCCAACCTTTTGCAAACGTACTTTCCTCTCCACTTTTGTTTTATGACTGTGCTGCTCATAAGCTTCTACCATCCTTTGTAAGCTTTTACAAATAAACTGGTATTCTAAATGAGAGTTTCTCTTATTAGCAACTTTATCTTTCTACTTGACAAGGAGAGCAAGTGTTTCCTGGATGCAATAGTTCTGGGCTCTTCTTCCACGTGACTTATGTCGATGAACTTCCTTAGGAATGTTTTATAATTTGTGTCATCCTTTCTATCTCTTTCTGATTTTTCAGTGTAAATAGCACATTTAAGTAGATTTGGTTGACTTTCCCTCAATTACTCATCATATCTTCTCTTTATTCTTCTGATTAAAGCTAATTTTGATCTCCTGCAAATCAGGAGTATGAGTAGACAGCTGATTTAGAATTGACTCCCTTTTTAGTTGACAATCATTTCCCCTATGTTATCACTTATATTCAACCAGTACTTTTTTTTTATTTGGGACATTTATTTTAACAAACAGTTGAATCCTCAAGATGAACTAGATGCTGCAACAGCTGGTCTCTTGTGTTTAGTGTTGTTCCTTCATGGAATCCATTCTTGAATCAGTGATAGACAATTTTTAGGTGCCTCATTCGACCAGTACCAGTGGTGTTGCATCGCCTAGCCTTTGCACTCCAGTTATACTTTCTCTTGTGTTTAGCACGATATCTGCATTTGCTACAGGTTGACTTCTGAAGATGGCATGCCTTAGAACCACAATGATGGCACAAAGTGTACATCTTATTCTGGCGCTTACCAACTGAAGAGCTTCCCTTCATCATCTTCCTCCTGCCACCAGGACCAAGAGTCAACCAGTACTTTTGATTCTACCTCCATATATCTTATCTTCCCCTTTCTTTCCACGTACCCACCATCTTAGTTTGGGTTGTCTATCACTTCAGTCTAGATTATTACAATAACCTCTTACTTGGTCCTCTTGCCTCCTGCCCCTCCCCTAGTTAATCCATCTTCCACATTGTTGACAAGCTGATATTACTATAGCAATTCTAACCATTTGACTCTTTTGTCTAAATCCAGCCTCCTTCTTCAGGCTTATGTAAGAATATTGCTCCAATTTCATTAATTGTCTTTTCCTTCCACAATGGTCTATTTGTTGATCCCTGTATGTAGTATCCCGTCTCCTTTCTTTCTTCCTGTATGTTTTTGAGGTGTATCCTTGCAACCTACTCCCTCTGCATCTTGGATTCATCCCTAACCTCTTTCATATTTCTGCCCAATTGCCATCTCCTTTGGGAAGCCAATCATGACCCCCTCAGTTGATAATGCCTTTCCTGCTGAAATTATTTTGTATGTATTTTGCATGTATTTAACTTTCTGTACATGTTTGTCCCTTTCCTTGTCCCCCACAGAATGTTAGTTTCTTGAAGACAGAAACCAATGTTTTTTGGGTTTTTTCCCTTTTTCCCAGGCACATTGCCTGGAATAAAGTAGATACTTAGAGTGCTGGTTTAATGAATTAATGAATAGAAATAGAAACCATTTCATATTTTGGTCATATCTGGTACTTGCTACAAGCAGCTCCTCCAGATTCTTTCTGAAGAAAGCATCTATTTTCATTTAATTTTAGATTTAGGGACCACATAAGACAGTGGAATGTTCTTGCTGTAGCTGTTCTTTTGGAGGTTTTTTAAAGCTGTGGTTTTTAATGTTTTTAAAATTCATTTATTACTCAGCTATCTGTTATAATAACCAAAGATATATTTTGGAGGCACATTTCTTTACCGTCTATGTTAATATTAAGCTCAATGTGCCTTTTAAGCAACTTCTTTGTACTCGTCTTTACTAAGAGCACATATTGAAATAATGTGTTATAAAACATATTTGCCATATGAGGAATTCTTTAGCTGGACAAAAGCTATTTGGGTTTTTCATTCCTTTGACTTTTGAAAATTAAAAATTATTATAGATGTTATAAAGGTGTTAGTAAAATTACTTCTGGCTATAAAATATATTATTTTAAAATTATCATTTTTTCCATTTTGTAGTTATATGTTTTCCTGTCTCCCATGCCTGTAACCCATATTTTAACTCCTTCCTTTTAGTGTTTTCAAGAAACTTTATTGTCTTCCCAATCTTGCCATATGCTAAACTTTTTCTCCAGCCTTTTTTGGGTTTTCAATGTTTAGATGAATAGGACAGCTTTCACTATTAACAATCACAATAAGTATTAATTAATCACTTACCACATACAGAATATTGTACTTGGTGCTGGGGCAATAAAGAGGCATGAGATTAGATACTTGCTCTCAAGTTGGGGAGATAGAACATAGACATATAAAGATAAATAACAGCACAAGGTTATATATACCAACTACCAATGAATGTCATAGACACTTTAAAAACCTACTTCATAGCAGTTACTTTATGAATTATATTTCTGGCTCAACAAGTATTACCTTTCTACATTTCTTGTGTTGTGTGTTATTTGAAGTTATTTAACTTGTGTGTACTTGTTTGTTAGTTCATATACACATACACATACATGTGTGTATATATATGCATATATACACATGTGTATATATTATATACCCATATATGTGTGTATGTATATGTGTGCATACACACAAACACCCTCAGTTTTTCCCTTGAAATATGAAGCAAGGTTTTTAGCTTAGAGGGAAGGGGAGTTAAGGAAGTTTGAGGAAGGATAATAAGATCTGGAAAAGATGCTATGGCAAGTGGGATACCGAATCAGTTAGAGAAGTGTAAAAGGATTGCCTTGTCACTGTGAAGGCCAGTTGAGATTATGTAACCTAAATATGTAGAGGACCCAGTCATTCATGATTTTGTCCAGCTTCATTCAGCAGCAGTGGATTGTGGGAGGAACCCAGGGTTGAGGCTTGGCCAGGCAAAATCAGCAAGAAGATAGATAAGGGCACGAGGGACGTGAGAAGAGAACAGCATGGGGAGAAGAGCAGAACCCCTCCAACGGTGATGGCTTGGCAAAGAGCTAAGAGTGCAAGGATTGGAGGTCGTGGTGCATACAGAGGGAAAGGTGAAATAACAGATTATGTTCAGATAAGGGAGCTTCAGAGATCATGAACATGGAGGTGGCACACTTGTAAATGATGGCAAGATCAAGGGTATGATCATCTCTGTGTGTAGTTGAGGTGGGTAGAAGAGTAGGGCATAGACAGGGGTGTGGGAGTAGGGCATAGACAGGGGTGTGCTGGGGATAGCTCTAACCCCAATCATTCCCTACAAATCAGGGCTAGAATTATTGTTTTGTTGATCATCTAGACTTAAGAAAGCATTAATAAATGCAGTGTATACAGGAGGCAGAACCAAGATGGCAGAGTAGTGAGAAGAGTGCAGTAGAACTCTCCTCCACAAAACTCTACCAAAAAGACCTAGAAAATTCACCAGACTGAATCCAGATGGAGAAATACAGAAAATGCCACAGTGAGTTATTTGTCTAGCCCAAATCAGCCTAGGGAGATAGACCCATATTAGGGCACTATGCTGGAGACAGGTGACAACTGCCAGCTTCATGATCCACTACCCTGTTCTAGGTTATAGATCCAGGACAGATTGAGAATGGGGCCAATGCTAGGGAGTGGTATTACTGGGTAAGGAGGCCCTGGACCATGTACCAAGAAAATAAGATGTTCAGAAGCAAGCAGTAGCATTGTGACCCAGACCCCCAGGAGCAGAGGTTTCTAGCATCTAGCCTGCAGAAGAATAACCAGGGTAAGAATCCTAGACCAAAGAGAAGCCTATAATTCTGTCTCTCTGAACTAACAAAACTTTCTAACTGGCTAATAAGGGGCTGACGTTAGCAGCATTCTGTTGTTATTCAGACTGAAACCTAGCATAGGAAATTGCAAAGATCAGACTGGGGGCAGCAATCACATTTTGGAAGTCCTAAAAGCCTGCAGGTTCCTAACCTGTCCCTGAGATCCCGAAATAACATAAAACTCAATTCCCCACAAAAGAAACAAGACCATTCCAGAACTTCTCTTCAGAAGTGCAGCAGAGCCCTCCCCTCACATCAAGTGCAAAGTCAGGAAGTAGGCTGGAAGAATGAGCAAACAAAAGAAGAATCTTACCATAAAGAGTTATCATGGTGGTTTGTTGCTGTTTGTCCTTTGTTTTGAAGTGGACTGGTGACATCTTGGGGTGATATCTTGACTCATGCGTGAATTGGATCTAAGTGGGGTAGAGTTGCACAAAGTCTTCCAACTCACTTTCTCTTCTAGTCATTGAAGTTCAGTGGCAAGACAAAAGTCAAGATGAATGGCATTGACCGGGGATGCAGTAATGACCTTAGTGTCTGCAATGCCTGGCTAAGCTCTATAACACTCCAAAGTGCCTTCTTCGAGCCACCTTCATGACTCTTAGAATAAATTGTTCTCATCTTCCCATTCCATTATGGTAGTAGGAAACCTAAGACACAAATCCAGAAAAAGAGAATCATTCCATAGTATCTACATTTATTGCCTCTGAGAAAACCATAGCTTGGGCACAAATTCAGCTAGAATTCCCAAAAGGAAAGAATCAAGAGGTTTTTTTAAAGAGTTAAAAATGTTTAGCTAAAAATGTTTTGATTGATGAATTGAGAGTGCTTGAGGAAAAAATGTAAAAGAAATGAGAATTGTGGAAGAAAGACTTGGAAAGAGAGTTAAGAGCTTGAAACAAGAAGTTCAGGCAACAAACTCCATGAAAATTAGAATGGATTAGATAGAAGCCAATGACTCCATGAAATGGCAAGAAATGGTAGAACTAAGTCTAAAGACTGAAAAATAAGAAGAAAATGTAAGCTATTTCGTAGTAAAAACAACTGACCTGGAAACAGATCAAGGAGGAAAAAATTATCAATCATTGGCTTATCTAAGCACCCTGACCAAAAAAAAAGGGTGTAGATACCATTTGTCAAGAAATCTTAAAACTGCTTAGATCTCTTAGACCCAGAGGGCTAAGTGGAAATAGACAGGATCTATCATCAGTCACCTCCTGAAAGAAATCCCAAAATAAAAATTCCCAGGAACATCATGGACAAAATCAAAAGCTTCCAGGTAAAAGAAAAAAAAATACTGCAAGCTACCAGAAAGAAAGAATTGAAGTACCAAGGTGCCACATTCAAGACCACAAATGATTCAGCAGCTACCATTATAGAGCATTTGAAATACAATATTCCAGAAGGCAAAGGACATACAGTATACTTACCACCAAGAAAAACTTATCCCACAAAATTTATTATAATTCTATAGGGGGAAAAGTAGACTCTTAATGAAATAGAGGACTTTTAAGTATTCCTGATGAAAAGACCAGGGCTGCATAGAAACTTTAAAATCCCAACACAGAAGCTAAGAAAAAATGTAAAAAGATGAATAAACAGTGATAAGGGACTCAACAAGAATAGTCTTTTTTCATTAAAATATGGGGAGATCCTATGTGTGTCCCCTCTGCCCCCTATTATCAGGTGTCATAAAGGGAATTTAATTAGACAAAGCCTATAACCGGTTCTATTATGGGAAACGGGTTCTGTATGGATTCTATTTAAAAGAATGGAAAGAAAGGGGAAATGAAATACACTGGGTTGGGGAGGGAAAAGAAGGCATGGGGAAATGATCTGACCTAATCAGAGTATACAGAGCAACTGGGCAGAATCATTGTCTTCTTGTTTGTTGAAATATGGTGGGGGAAATTGCAGGGATAGTGTTTCTGCAGCAAGAATAGAATCTTTGTATGGGTCCCAGACAGAAGCTCTATGTATCAGTCAGTGTATCCCTGCTAGAGTACACAGCCTTGTGAGAGAGTGATGCTGATTGAATTTGTTAAGGATTTTGAGCTAGCGAGGACTAGAGAAAATGTCTATTCCGCTAATCTGTTGCTGACATGTCTTGGAAATCCTATTCCTTCTTTTCTTAAATCCATTATTATTTATGCTGCTTCCATCACAGAGTAGTTAAGATCTACATGTGAAATGCTTTCTAATTCTACTACCCAAGTTCAAATCCCATCTCAAACTCTTAGTAGCTATGTGACCTTGGGCAAGTCACTTAACATCTTTTGCCTCAGTTTCATCAACTCTAAAATGGAAATAATAAAAGCACCTACCTCTCAGAGTTGTTGTGAGGATCAAACAGATGCCATATAAATGCTAGGCAATCATCATCATTCTTGTTGTTATTCCTACATGAGACTGGGGAGTCCAGAGTCCTTGGCTCCCATTCTAACTCTGCCACTAACTATCTGGTACATGGTAGGTGCTTTATAGCTGTTTGTCTTTAATTTAGTTTATTTGAATTGTCCTCTTTAAGAAATATCCTCACATGAACTGTTTTTTTAGTGGGTCCATAAGTATATAATGTCTTGGATAGGATCTTTAGGAGAATAATCAGTTATATTTAGAATCGAGTATAAGGAAGAAATCTTTCTGAGTGAGTCACATTGGAAAACATCCAACAGATACTGCAAAAGCCCATGTTTTTCATGCCTAGAGTGATTACCTGTGGCCTAGAACCATAGAATTCTCTCAGATGCATCACAATTTTTATCAACCCAAAGGGCCAGAGAAAGATGTCTACAGTAGGTGCAGCATATTACCAGTTACTTCTGTAAGAAATGGCATAAAAGACATGAATAATAAGAAAGAAGGAGAGCTGGTTAGGTAACAAGAGGGAAGAGTAACAAATGGACGATCCAAGTCTTGCACTGGTATCTGTAGAATATTTAAAGAACTAAACAAAAGTCTCCAACATTTCATATGAATCTTCCGTGGAGTATTTTGGGGAAGACATGAATAAGAATAACACAGGATGAGAAAGTACAATCTATATCTATGAAGAAAATGTTCCCCCTGGTCTGATTCTTCAAAGCATCAAAAGAAACATTTTGTGCACTTGACTAAAACCATTCAAAACTTCCATAAGAACCTTTTTAATCACTAGCCAATGGAAAGCCAAATTTTATGAATAAATTTAATCTTTTTCTGGTGTAGCCCTCTTCCTTGCAGGCATAGCATGACTATTCTTATAGTCTCTGTATCTCTCCCTTTAACAATTATAGTTAATGTCCTATCCTAAATAACTTCACTTCTAAATCCACTAACAAAGGAGTATAAGATATTCACTAATATTCAATAACACAGCTTAAGCAATATTATGCATATGAAAAATGGTGAGAATTCTTTCAGTAAATGGCCTTGGAAATCTGGATTGTTTATATTCATTTATCTTTTATTATCTCCAGTAATCAGATTGTCAGAAGACTTACATGCAGTATTTTAGAAATTTTAATAATCACTTTGGTGACAATTCTGGATGTTACCCAGTAAGAATAATGCTAGAATGACTAATGCAGAAATATGTTTAATGTGATTGTACATATATAACCAAATCAGATTATTTGCTGTCTTGGGGAAGGGGGAGGGAGGGGAGGGATGGAGAAAAATTTGAAACTAGAAATCTTATAAAAATAAATGTTGATAATTATCTCTAAATGTAACTGGAAAATAATAAAATATTTATATGGAGAAAAAGAATAATGCTAGAAAAGGATTGTATCCATTTTAGGAAATTAATGTCTAATTGGACAAACATGAGAAAAAAAGTCTGTGGGGGGGTGGAGGACTTAGATGTGAAGTATAACACATAAAGCTAATTTATTCTGTATGGAAATTTCAGTGATATAAAAGTTGTTAAACAGGAAAGGACTGGGTGTCTTAGGTTTTTACTAAGTGTGAGTAATTACAAAAATTTTTAATAGTTAATTTTATCAAAAAGGAGTAATTTGTGTAACTAACAGTCAATATGCTGCCAGTGTATTCATTGTTTACCATTTACTTCGGGATCATTCTTTAATTTACAACTAAACTCTATTTCTGAGGAATTAAATAGGAATGACTAAATTTTTAGGAAACCAAATGATTCATTGTAAGAGATAAAATGTTTTTAGTTCATCCTTTAAAATGTTACAATGCCAATTCACAAAACAGCATTGTATAGTAGAGACATAGTGTGATGTAGAGGAAAGGGTATTGAATTCGTGGTCAGAGGTCCTGTGTTCATATTTCCCTTCTGTTATTTATTACCTGCGTGACTTTAGATGGGTCAGTGTACTTATTTGGACCTCAATTTCCTTATCTGTAAAATGGGGATATTGGATTAAATGGTCTCCAGTGTTCTTTCTAGGCTAAAAACCTATGATCAGCACTATTATAGCCTTCTTGCATAAGCCTGCTTTGTTACCTCCAGAATCAAATTGGCTTTGCTCTGCAGTACTCACAAACTAGAAGTAGTGTAATTAACAGATATTTATTGAGCTTCTGGTCTGTGCCTAGCCCTGTGTTAGATATTATGGAGGATACAAAAATTAAATTGGGCTTGCATTCTACTCTTAAGAAATGTTATAATTGAAAAAAAGAAATAAGTTATAGAGATAAAAGTCAAACTCATGAAACATTTGTAACAGTTAAGTGCTACCTTTGGGCTACCACTTAAAAAGGTAAAACCCAAGATATTTCCACTCCCATAGGGGTTTCAGAATTGTATCAGCTTGGCCCTTTCCTGTTTAAAAGAAGGAAGTACTAGTAAGCTATCCAGGGCTTACCTTTTACGTAGCCTGTCCAATGGCTGAATCCCATCAATTCCTCCATTCCCACTTCCACCATCATAGGTCAAGCCAAGCTAGTCTATTCATGGCTACTCATTCTCACCTTTGCCACCTCCCTTCAACATGCTTTGCTCAGCTTGTGCCCCATACATGTTTTGGACTCTTTTACTCTATCCCTATTCCCACACAGGGGCAGCTAGGCAGTGAAGTAGATAGAAGGCCAGACCTGAAGTCAGGAAGACTCATCTTTCTGAGTTCAAATCCTGAGTTCAAAGTCTCAGATACTTAATAGCTGTATACCCCTGGACAAGTCACTTAGCCCTGTTTGCCTCAGTTTCCTCATTTGTCAAGTGAGCAGTGGAAGGAAATGGCAAACCACTCCAGTATCTTTTCCAAGAAAGCCCCAAATAGGGTCACAAAAAGTTGAACACGAATGAAACAATTGAGTAAAAACAACAGAATGCTCTCCTGTATCTGCCTGAAGTAATTTCTTTCCTTCAAGGCCCAATCCAAGTCTCATTTCTCTCATGAAGCCTTCCCTGGCTAGAAGTGATCTTTCAAACATATAGTTTCTCATAACACTTTGCATGGACCTCTCTTTTATACCTTTATATAATTTTACCTTTACCTTTACCTCTTTTACCTTTATATAATTCTTTGTGTATATTTATACTTACTACCTAATTTATTATACAATTCTCTGTGTATATTTGCATATTTACATACCAAATTATAAATTCTTGGAATGCAGGGACTTTCCTTCCTTAGAGTCCTACCCACTTATTAGAAAATCCTGGATTTTATATAGTAGGCACTCAATAAACATTGGCTTGACTTGAATTACTTTGGTTCAGGCCTCCTCTCGAGAGTATTTAGCCATAAATTAGCCAGATAGAAACTGTTCTCTATTGCTTTTTGGCATATTTCTCTCCATTTTCTCCCAGTATACTGACTTATTTCACCCCTCTGTCAAATGAGCTGTACTGCTAATGTATGTGAGTTCTGATTTTCAAAGGTTATTTGCAAAGTTTCACCTACCCTAATTAATTTGCCCATTTACACTTACACATATGTACATTTGTACAAAATCCATAGTTAACTATACTTTGGGGACTCATGCAGGGGGACCAGTCCTAATCATCACAGAGAAACAGGATCCTTATAGTTTTGATGGAATGCCTCTAGAAACCCTGTTCTTCTAGCCTAACAGGATATAAATAAGCCTCATTGTTCAAATTGTTTTTATGTTGTGTTTTTCTTTGCCTACATTATTGATTTCTGACACATCATCATATAAATATGCTTAGTTCCTTCATAGATCTTTCAACTATTCATTCATAATTTTAAATTCCAGTCTTATTCTTACTTAACATAAAAACAATTTTAACTTGATATTACAATTACTGTTGACTCAAATCAATTTTAGTTCACTTGGTTTACACATTTCCATATAACCCACAGTTACCACTCTTTAGTAACTCATGCAAGAGAGCCAGACCTTTTGAGAAGCCCCAGTAAGATAGGCCAATTTCTGTTAAACTATATCATACTGGGGCAACTAGGTGGTACAGTGGATAGAGCACCAGCCCTCGAGTCAGGAGAACCTGAGTTCAAATCCAGCCTCAGACACTTAACACTTACTAGCTGTGTGGCCCTGGGCAAGTCACTTAACCCCAATTGCCTCACCAAAAAAACCCAAAACCAAAACTATATCATACTTATTGATTAATCAGCTACCAACTTTTAGTTCTCTCTATAACTCCACTCCAGAGTTCCATCTTATACATTGTTACTAGGACTATTTAACGAGAAATTAGTTGACCTTATTACCAAATATTATATTGTCTCTTTCATTTTCATAAACATCACATTATTAAAATTCTAAGAAATTTTAACCACAGTCATGACTATTAATTAAAAGATAAATTTAAAAAGATGACTATTAATTAAAAGATAAAAAGAGTCAAATAGTTCAGCCCAGTGATGTCAAATTGAAGTAGAAACAGGGGCCACAGAAGCATATATAAGGATTCCTATGGGCTACATATTAACTTAGAAAAACATATTAACATTATCTATATTTTATCGTATTTTTTTATTGTGTCAAGTATTTCCTAATTATATTTCAATATTTTGGGGGCATGCCTTGGAATGTTGTGGGCCATATAATGCTCTCTGGCCACATGTTTGATGCTTCTGATTTAGAAAAGCACAAAACCTACAATACATGTTAACTGGTAAAAATGTTGACCATCATTGCCATTCTCTTGCCTCCCTGATGGAATAATGTTCAGAGGATAATTCCTAGTCAATAGGAGAGAGAAAACTGGAGATGAAATAAGGAGTAGGGTACAAAAGAAATTGCCACATTGATCTATCATCTGCTCGTCATGCTAATGTTTCTCAAAATCATTGCAGTACTGCCAAGTAATAGAACTATACAATACATTATGCATTTGTTTCAACTCAGAATTTACTCAAGTTGCCTAGTTTCAGCATAATGCAGAATTCAGATCACTGCGGTTTGGGAAAATGAGTTAAATAAAATATTTTAATGTACTCTTCCTTAAGACCTTGAAATGATTGTATTTCTCATTTTAATTCTTTGAACAGTATTGCTTATGCATCACAGTTAATTAGAATCTTGTGTAGTATTTCAAATAGAATTTTGTTACAGAATAAATGCAGACGTGATTAGTTACCTTTAAAAAGAAGGGGAAATGATTTAAATAGAAACTCTGCAAGCTGAATTTTAGAATTTTTTTAAATAAAAGGAATTACCCCTTAATTTGAGAAAAGTCTTTCCAAGGGTGTTATTTGCTTTTCATGTGAAATATGTCCAAATTAAATCAAAGATCAAATGTTTAAGAATGAATATCTTACCTTTTGGGGAAGTTTTTAATACTATGCACAGATTTTTTTTTAGCTTCCTACTAAGTGGTAGAAATTTGTTTTTAAATATGTTTTTAAGCAAAATAAAAGGGATTTTTTTCCAGAAATTTAATTATTAATTTTCCTTTTGAAATTTGCAGAGACTTATTGCAAACATTAACTGAAGAAGAACTACACACACTTGAACGGAACCTTTGTATATCTCAAGATATGGAGTTCTCTGTCAGAACAGATCCAGAAGCATCCTCTGTCATTGCACCCACTTTAGCTGCAACTTTCCCTGCTGAACAACTCTCTGTCACAGCAGAAAATACAGAGGTTGAATTAGCCTGCTCAATGCAATATGATGAACAGGAACTGGAACAACTCAATCAGATGGTTCACAGGGCAGGAGACGAAATGTCTTCTCTCCTTTCTCCTCCCAGTGTTTGCCAGTCTCCAGCACATAGAGCTGGTCTAAGAAACAACTCAAGTACAGAGGCCTCCCCAAGTAGGTCCAATCTTGAACATTTAAATGATGAAGAGGACAGAGTCTTTTTTATGGATGACCTTGATGGAGGAGGAGAATCCCTTGCTAGGGCAGAGTCATCTAGTGAAACTTTGGTTTGGGTCAACAGCACTTGTCAGGATCTGCCAAAGGAAAGGAACACTGTGAGTTTAGAGAATGGGGAAGCAGGAGATGGTTTATGCACAAAAGAGATGGAAAGTGATTTGAGCAATAACAATAATATTGAAGATAGCAAAATGCAGAAAGCAGGGCTCTCTGCCCAGAATTCTTGCAGTTGTCTAGATACACAATTATACCTCAATGGCTGGGATATGAATGCTGAAGATGCAGAAACAGCAGAAATGATAGCCCATCGGACTGGTGGAATGAAGATATCTGCTACTGTCATATTTAATCCTAAATCTCCTACTTCCTCTGATTCGCCTGTAAATACACCAGAAGTGTCAAGTAATTGTGTTCCTGTACCCAACTCAAGAACTGATGAAGAGGAAAATGAATCCCATCAGCTTGGCATTGCTGCCACAAACTGTCTCATTAACTCTTGTGTGTGTTGTGGTAGCTGTGAGGACAACAGGGAAGAGAATATTGAAAGCTTAAAGACTAAGTGTGCTCCGGGAAAAGTTATAAAAAATGCCTCTTATAGTCTAGTCAAGTCAAAAGAAAAGGATCACATAGATAAGTCGGCTGATTCAGCATCCACTCCAGAGACACTAAAAACTGAAACTGTCCCTACAGAAAACTACTGTGACCAGCAAGAACCTAAACACTCTCTTTCCTCCAAGTGCCTGGCGCAGAACTCAGGTTCACAAGTGGGAAGTGATGATGGGTCACAAGTTGAAGAGGATGTGTCAGGTCAACAGAAACAGCATGAAAAAAGAAGACAGCTGAGTGAGAAGCAGTCAGAGACCAAAAAGCAAAGTAGAAGCAAAAGGACAGGCAAAGAAGGAGTAAAAGCAAGGCCTAGTTCCAGGTA
The DNA here is from genome assembly GCF_019393635.1 of Dromiciops gliroides. Classification (NCBI taxonomy): domain Eukaryota; kingdom Metazoa; phylum Chordata; class Mammalia; order Microbiotheria; family Microbiotheriidae; genus Dromiciops; species Dromiciops gliroides. The sequence continues at coordinate 95,634,184 of NC_057866.1, forward strand.
AGGACGTCTGCCAAATTTATATTCTTTTGTGTTGAAAAGAGTGTTTTCTAAGTTTTCTATCTTTGTCATTGTCTATTTTTGACTCAGCATTCAGATTATATAATATCTGACTGGTTCTCAAACTAATCAACTATTTCAAATTGAAGGAATGTTGACTTTTAAACTACACTATCAGATCTGCTATTTATATATTTTTATACCAGCCATGAGTTTGAAATTGCTTTGAAAACTATTTCACACTATTTCCATGCTATGAAACTAATAGTATTTGCACTAGAATGAAAGCTCCTTGAGGGCAAGTATGTTTTCATTTTTATCATTGTATCCCCAGCATCACTTTGTCTTTGTATTTCTGGCACCTAATACAGTGCTTGGTACATAGGCATCTTCTAAATGCTTATTGAATGGAATTTGCATAGAAGAATTCTCCAGTAAGACCATAATGCTTTATTTCCACTCGACACTGAGTGTTTCACAAATGATGTGAGTACTGTGTATGTTACAGGATCTTATATCACTGTTTTATAATATTTACACTGCCAGGTGATATAGTATATTTGATCCTAAGTAGGAATGCTAAAAATTTGCCTTTGGAATTGTTATGTTTAAATATTTATTATATTACTTACTTTAAAAAAAAAAACCTAAACTTTCAACCGATTACCAAGATGGTATTCTTATTAATTGCTCTGATAGGATCAACAAATATTTTGTAGTAATTACATCTAGGACTAATTATACTAATGTATTATGTTCACACATTTGTATTTAGCTGCTTTTCAGTCTTTTCATTTTCATTATTGTAGTTGCGTTTTTGTTCTCTTGTTTCTGTTTTCTTTATATTGTAACAAGAATTAAACTTACTAGCTGTGTGACCCTGGGCAAGTCACTTAACCCTCACTGCCTCACCAAAAAAAAAACAACGCACAAAAACATTGTACCAAGAACTTACAGTTTGTCTGGATAGGACATGAACACAAATAAGTATGTGATAAGTTTTAATTGAGAGGGGAAAAGTTTGGGGGCAGCTAGGTGGCACAATGGATAAAGCACCGGCCCTGTATTCAGAAGGACCTGAGTTCAAATCCAGTCTCAGAGACTTTACACTTACTAGCTGTGTGACCCTGAGCAAGTCACTTAACCCTCATTGCCCTGCAAAAAAAGAAAGAAAGAAAGAAAAAAGAGAGAGGGGAAAAGTTTTCTAGGAAAATATGAAGAGGGAGAAATCACTTTATTACAATACAATATTACTGCTTATTAACCAAAATTAGCATCAGTCATTCAGCAAGCATTTATTAGATACCAACTATGTGCCATGTGTTGTGTTAGGTCCGAGGGATGCAGAGACAAAAATGAAACCATTACTGTTCTCAGGTAGCTTACATTCTATCAGAGGAGATAATATGTGCCTATACCTATATCCAGAATAATTATATCTAGATAAAATACAGAATAAAGGCAATAACATAGAAATTGTCTAGAAGAGGGAGCTCAAACTTGGTACTTGAGAAGTTCAGTTTTGGACATATTGAGTTTAAAATGACTCGGGGGCAGCTAGGTGGCGCAGTAGATAAAGCACCAGCCCTGGATTCAGGAGGTCCTGAGTTCAAATTCAGCCTCAGACACTTGACACTTAATAGCTGTATCACCCTGGGCAAGTTACTTAACCCTCATTGCCCTGCCAAAAAAAGAGAGAAAGAAAGAGAAAGAAAATGACTCTGGGATGTTCAGTTTAAGATGTCCAGTATACAACTGGTAATGTGGAAGTTTGAGGGAGAAACTATTACAAGATTTATAGATCTATGAATCATCTGCATAGAGGTAATAATTTAAAGTCTAGGAACTGATGTGGTCACCCAGAGAGAGAAGGGAAGAGGTTTCCCCCTCCAGCTGCCCTCCACACACAGAGGAACTGATATGGATGATGGGCTAGCAGAAGAGACTGAGAAATGGTAGTCAGATAAGTAGAAGGAAAACTAAGAGAGAGTAATGTCAAGCAAAACCCAGAGAGGAGGAGGTCAAAGTGTCATTCAATAGAAATGTTTAAAAAGATGAGGACTAAGGAAAGATTATCAGATTTGGAAAATAAAATTATTGGTAAAGCAGCTTTAGTTGAGTAATGAGTTCAGAAGACAGATTGCAAAGGATTGAGAAGTAAGTGAGAAGAGAGGAAGTAGAGAAAATGAATGTAGCAAAGTATAGTGTTTCTAAGAGTTTGTCTGAGAAAGGGAGTAGAGATAGAGGATGATACCTTGAGCCAATTGTATAGTCTAATGAAGTTTTTTCTTAAGGTTGGGGGAGAAAGGATTATTTGAAAACAATGGGGAAGAAACCTGTAGTAGATTTTAAAAGATTAGAGGAGGGAAAGGATGATCAAGGGGTTCAATTTGCTGGATTTTTTCAATTTTTCCAAGAATACAGGTAAATGTGGATAGAGCACCGGCCCTGGAGTCAGGAGTACCTGAGTTCAAATCCGGCTTCAGACACTTAACACTTACTAGCTGTGTGACCCTGGGCAAGTCACTTAACCCCAATTGCCTCACTAAAAAAAAAAGAAGAAGAAGAATACAGGTAAATGTACTTGGCCTTGGCTAGAAAAAAGGGTCAGATCATTGTCAAATAAGTGAGGAAATGGGGGGAAGCTAGGTGGTGGAGTGGATAGAGCACTGGCCCTGTATCCAGGAGCACCTGAGTTCAAATCAGGCCTCAGACACTTGACAGTTACTAGCTGTGTGACCCTGGGCAAGTCACTTAACCCTCATTGCCCCACAAAACAAAAAAAAAAACAAATAATTGAGGAAATGAAGATAGAATAAAGGTTCTGAGCTCAAGAGAAGAGTAGGCAAGGGAACTCATATCCAGTGGCCTAAATTTTCTCAGTAAAATAAGGAGTAGGGTTCATAGCTGAGAGAGTGGGAAGAGGAAGAATTAAAGGCTTGAAGAAAAAAGTAGGACCAGTCTGCCCAATTTCATAAACAATTACTGTTTGCTGGCAATGAGATAAGGCATGCAAGGAACTTAGGAAAAGATCTTTAAAACACACACACACACACACACAGCACTGAGTTATTGTCATCATCAGTGAACATGAATTAAACACTTAGTCGCCTGTGATAATGCTGCACATTCTTGATTGCGGTGGCATGATAAGTTCCAAACCAAATTTCACAAGGTCATTGGTTTAGAGCTGGAAAGGACCTTTTAGGTTATCTAGTTTTGTCTCCAAACTTTTACAGATAAGTAAATTGAGACCCAGAGAAGTGAAGGAATCTCCCCAAGGTCCCAGAGATAGTAAGTAGTAGAAGCCAGTAATTTGAACCCAGTTATTCCTTTTCTTTTAACTTTAATTTGCAGGGCAATGAAATAAAATTTTGAGTTCTATATTTTCTCCCTTCCCACTCCCTGAGAAGGCAACCAATTAGGTTATACATGTGCAGTCATGCAAAACTTATTTCCATGTGAACCATCTTGCAAAAGAAAACACAGACCAAAACAAAACAAAAAAGCACACACATATACATACACACAAAAAGATGTTTCAATCTGCTTTCAGACTCCATAATGAACTCAGGTATTCTAACTACAAATCCAGCACTCTTCTTGAATGAATAGATTTGCTGCTCAGGTAACTACTCACATCTAGTTACTCAGCTAGATCTAATATCAAAATTGGTATAGTCCAAAGTGAGTAATTTTGCAGACTACAGAGGAGATCTGGAACAATGGTCTTTCCTTATAACAATTTTTTTTAAATGAGTAGCTTTTCAATAAGTAATTGTAACATTAGCTGTAAACATTTTTTACCAATAATAGCCAAAGTCAGTCATGAAGTATTGATGCAGAACTATGAGTAAAAGACAAATGAAATAATCAGAAGATTATATTAAGATAGTTCTAAAGTATATGTGTGTGGGTGACCATTGGAGGAGAGATGAACTATTTAGTGTAGTCTTTGCAGTCTTTGTTTAAACAAATGTCAGAGCTATAGTGTCCATTAATTTCCCCTTGGCTAGGCTGGGTTCCTTACATGCCCCACGTTTGACTTCTCGGCTGGCATTTGATACTACTGACTATCTTAAACACTGACTATCATAAACAGCTTTCCTTTCCAGACTTTGTCAACTTATAGTATCCTCATTCTAATCTTATTTCTCCATTTACACCTTCTTTTTCTGAAAGAGTTAATTCTGGAAGAAATTGACTTACTATACAAGTTTCACTTTCATCAATTTCATATACATTTCAGTTTTAATGGGGAAGAACTCCAGGATTCACAGTAGACCTGAATTGCCTCTTTCTCCTACTCTTTTTACCCTTTTGCCAGAAGGGGCAATTGTCTTGAATGTAGTCAAGATGACCTTTCAAGAGCCCTTCTATGATTGTACAATCAGCATAATGATAATACGTAATGTTTATGTGAAACTTTTATTCCTAATGTATTCATAATCATTTGGTAAATTCATTCTGCATTCTTGAGAAGTTAGTTATTGTCATTCATAGCTTATAGATAATAGAATTTAAAAAGAAAGATTACAAGGGAATAACTTTGTCTTTATGGGGAAATCTTTGACACACCCAAAGTACAATCTCAGAAAATCTGCAACATCGATCAGTCTGTTAAGTTCTGTTATCTCACAAGGTTGTCTAGGACATTAGACTGTTTCTAAAATTATATGTAATCTAGTGAATTTATGAAAGCAATATACTGTAATGGAAAGAATACTGAACTGGCAATTTTAAAAAAGGGGGGTTTTGAAACCCAGCATTTCCACTTAGCAGCTGCATGACTTTGGACAAATCCCTTAAGCTCTTGAAGATCAGCCTCTTTATCTATAAAATGTGAATACTAATACTCATGGCGCCCTTTTTTAATGGGATTGTTCTAAGGATAAATAAAATAAGGCATATTAGAAGATTTTGTAAACTAAGTCACTGTACAAATATAAGCAACTGTCATTGTCAAGGTGCTACAACTAATGGTACTAATGCTTCCAAAAAGAATGTGAAGAGTTTCAAAAGGCATTGTCAAAGACACAGGTGCCATTAACCTTGTGATATAAAGTCATTTTTGCCCAAAGAGATCTTTGAGTGTGTGTTTCTGTGCATGTGCGAAATTTTGCATTCCAGCTATCATACAATTTCCCCAAGAATGTATATACAGAAAAACATAAATGCTGACCATATAGGCAATGCTATCTATAGGCAATCAACATTTATTTATTAGGCACCTACTATGCCAGACACTGTATTAGGCACTGGTGATACAAAAAACAAACAATGATAGCTCCTGTACTCAAGGAGCATATATTCCATCAGAGGAGACAATGTATACATATGTCTATGAGTCTATACAGAATAAGCAGATACAAATAAATACAATGTAGAGAGGGAGGGCCATATGGGGTGGGGATCAGGAAAGTGTAGAAGGGAGCTGAATGTTGTAAAAAGTGAGGGATTCTGTGAGGGGGAGTTGGGGAAGGAGTGCATCCTAGGCATAAGGGATGGCCAATGCAGAAACATGTAGACAAGGGATACATGGAGGGTTATGTGAGGGGACACACCACTACTACTACACTATGGTGTAGTAGAGAGAGTGCTGGGCCTAGAGTCAGGAAGACATGAGTTCAAACTTGACCTCACATACTGACTGTGTGACCCTGGACAAGTCACTTAACCTCTTTGCCCCTCCATTTCTTCATTTGTAAAATGACGAACTTGGATTTGTTGGCCTCTAAGTTCCCATCTAGCCCTCCATTTATGAACCCATGATCTTCCCCCTTCAAGAGCTAAATTGCTTAGCAGCACTAAGACCTCACTTTATTCTCCCTTTATTATCACATTTAGTTCTGCAGTTGTAGCCCAAGGAGCTGGTTTAAAAACACTAGCCTGAGGGGTTCTTAGTTTTTTTTGGTTTTATCCATTTCTAGCTGGAAGCCTTAAAGAGGAAGAGAGACTGATGCTCATATTGGGTCTTTTGCTGCCTTCTTATTACCACAACTCAACTGCCATGCTAACAACACTTACTATTATTTCTCAGCTCTGCTACAAATATGGGTATATCTTGCTTGCATAACATTCCCCCCTAACTAATGTCTTTTTGCAATAAAATATTTATTATAACCAAACCTCACTATAATATTATAAAACTTCATCAGGTCATGGGAATTGGAGTTGACCTTAGAAGTCATCTGGTCCAATGCCTTCATTTTGTAGATGAGTCAGAGATATTATATTACTGACCCAGGGTCACATAGATAGTAACTATTATTGCTAGAATTTGAAGTCCAATCCTCTGACTCTTAAGTTTAGCTGTTTTTACACAGTACATGCTGCTTTCTTCCTTTGATTATTTGAAATGGCCAATTTTAGATCTAAGCTTAATTCTCTCTCAAATATTCGCTCATTTAATTTCCTGCTATAGCAGAATCAATTAGCAACATTAGGGGGATGACACTTTGATATAGTTATATAGGCATATTACTTATTATACATTTTAATTACCTGTACACAGCTTGGATTGAAGACTTAGTTTAGTTTCAGCCCTAAAAGAAGTTCACCATAGGAATGTACAGTTTGTATTTCCACTAATAAAAATATACTTCCACTAAACAGAGAAAACAGATGATTGGCTAATTCAAAAGTAATAACTAATTTGACATTAGCCTAAAATACAATATATACTGCACTATTAGTATTTGTTAGGATAAGAAATCAGAAGGAAGTTGAAGTTTCCCATTTGGTACAAATCAAAGAAAATACAGATAACATGTGTTATTAAAACACTATCTTATCAGTGAAAAGCAGACAGCCTTCAGCAAGGGATAACTGGGAGAGCTGACCCCAAGTAGCAGCAAGAGTTCTGGTTAATCCCATTCAAAATTTGAATTTTCTTGTTAACAGTTGACATTTGGAGTATTGAAATGTAAATTTTTTCTCGAAATAGAGTTTATTTTCTTTAGCTTCTTCACAGATCACAGTTATTTATAGTATTTGACTGGAAAACTCAGCCTCAACAGTTCTTTTTTTTTCAAATTCATATTATCCCATATTATTGTATTCATTTAGTTTCTACAACAGAGGTGGTCAGCTTCAACAAGGTCAAAGCTAATTTAGTATCCTAATAAGGCTATAACTGTTGCAGTTAATACTAATCTCCCACTCAAAAATATTTTAATACCTTGGCCTATTAGCTAGAAGAACATTTCAGGGGTTTCACTGAACATCAAACTCATCTTTTACAGCTACGAATGAACCATAATGTAAACCTCTTTCTATATTAATATCTATGGAAACAATAAACAGCATTGCATCATTTATAGGGTCATTTTCAGTGATTCAAAACAAGAAACTAGTAAGTATCAACAGCATCAAAGGATCCAGTGAAATAATTTCCCAAATGGCCCAACTCTTGAGTAGCTTCTACTTAAGGCCTTTTGATCCAATGGAGAGAGCTAATTGGTAAGTTACTTTTTCTCTTTACGGTTTAATACAATATTGTTTAAAAATTCTTAAGAGTAGTTCTTTTTTTTTTGACATGACAACTCTCTGTTCTTTTTCTTCTAAGGTGACAGCAGCACTGGACCTCTAACCTTTCAGTGAAGTTAATCTTCATCCTCACTTTCATCACCATGTAAGTTTTACAGTAGGTGTAATAATTAGTCCCATTGTTTGTTTATTTAAAGCCTTTCTTTAGATCTCAGGATTCAGTAAATGTTGTTCTAAGTCACTGATGTTTGGTGAATGAAGTTTCAGAGTAGAAACTGAGGAAAAGCTAAAGAATAATAGCATGTTTTGCATAAATTGGTAAATGTTGTTACTAGCTATAGAGAAATGTATTTCCAGTAGATAGTTAAATAAAGAAAAATGAAAATAGCAAAAATACCTGAAATGGATATTAATTTGAAGTATACCAAAGATTTTTTTTTTACCAAAGATCTTTTGGACAAGGTACTAAAAAACTGGTATTGCGTTGTTTTTAAAAATGATGTCTGAGGGGCAGCTAGATGGCGCAGTGGTTAAAGCACCGGCCCTGGACTCAGGAGTACCTGAGTTCAAATCCGGCCTCAGACACTTGACACTTAATAGCTGTGTGACCATGGGCAAGTCACTTAACCCCCATTGCCTTAAAAAAAAAAAGTGATGTCTGGGGAAGCTAGGTGGCACAGTGGATAGAGCACCGGCCCTGGACTCAGGAGTACCTGAGTTCAAATCCGGCCTCAGACACTTAACACTTACTAGCTGTGTGACCCTGGGCAAGTCACTTAACCCCAATTGCCTCACAAAAACAAAACAAAAACAAACCAAAAAAATGATGTCTTATGAATTTTTCACTAAACAACAAAATCAGATAAAAAGGTGGGTTAGACAATAGCAAGCCTGCATTCTCCAGTGTGTGGCTAACACAAGTTGTCAAAACAGAAAACCATTTCCCACTATATTGATCCCTGGACACGGGATATTCCATCATTAAGGGAAGAAATGGAAATTTCTGGGAAGAGAAGGAAGAAGATGTGAGAACCCAAGGGGGAGCTTCATTTAAAAAAAAATAAATAAAAAGAGGATAAGACACAGTGCTTGAGAAGTCTGAAGTGGAGAGCCAAACTGGAGCAGAGGCATGGATTGACCTTGGGGTAGCTTGGCTGATTATGAGGATCTAAGAAGCAGATCTGCAGAGATAACTAAAACTGCATCCAGGTCAGATTGATGTCCAGTGGCTATAAGTGACAGGATTCAAGGATGCCAAGGTTTTGTACTGTTTCCCCCAATTTGTAATTGAGAACCTCTCTAGACTGTGCTGGGGAGTACAAATGCACATAATTGGAGAATGGTTGCTAAGGATGTTTCTAATACCTATTTCATTTCATTTCTGCTCCAGTTAAATGATTTAATTGATTCTGTGCTGGGTTTTTGTTTGTCTGTTAGCATGGTAATAACTGAGTTTCCAGTTCTCAGCTGACTTGAAAACCTTGTTATTTATTTATATTATTGCTATTTAGAGCCTCATATTTTCACAATGGGGAAGGGATTCAAAATTGAATGAATGGAAAGAGAAGCATTTATATAGCTCTTACTATGTGCCAGGCACTGTGCTAAATGCTTTATAAATATTCTTATTTGATCCTTACAACCACCATAGGAAATAGGTGCTATTATTATCCCCATTTTACAAAGGAGGAAACTGAGACAGACAGGTGAAATGACAGGGTCACACAGCTAGAAGTATATGAAGCTGGGTTTGAATTCAGCACTTCCTGATTCCTGATCCAGCCCTCTGGATACACCACTTAACTGTTTACTTATTTCCAAAATACCTACATTAAAACCAGTAATCCATGGGAACTCCCTACTAGAATGGAAAACAGGCTATATCAATATACATTTACAATTAGAAATTAATTTCTTCATGCATCATGCTTTTAACAACTTTTGAGTTACAGCATGCTGCATGCCTTCCAGTCTCTTCATCCTTTTATCTCTGTATTTCTGTGTGTTTTTTCTTTCTTACTATTTTAGGCAGTCTATACTATTCCCTTTTTACTATTTTCTTCACTTAGTTTAATTTTCACAATTTAAAATTTTCCCTCATATTTGTTCATTTTAGTGGCATGTAATATTTTATTGCAGTGATAGGACATAATTTATTCAATAACTTTGAGATATGCAGGTTGTTTCTAGTCACTGGTCTTGAGATACAGTGGTTAGATAGAGATGAAATACATGTACGAATACATATACACATATTATATGTACTAAGCACATCTTTGTGTTTGCATGTATTTCTTTTTACCTCAATTGCTCATTTTAATTTATCGATGGCACTCCGTGGATCTATTACCAATAATAGGATGATTGGATAAAAAGCACAACTGGGTTTGTGACTTTTGTTGTATCCTACCACTCAGGGTTAAGTGACTTACTTGAGTCTCACACTTAGTAAGTGTTTGAGGTCAGACTTGAACTCAGGTTCTCCTGACTGCAGGACTGATGCTCTATCAAGACTGTTCCATCTAGCTGCCCCTGGTGAGAACTTTTAAAGGTGAGGGTAGACTTGTGTGCTTCTGTAGGTAGCAGGAAAGAATCCAATAGACAGGGAAAGACTGACATTTTGGGAGAGAAGTATGCAGTATAGAGAGTAATGATTGCTGAATCCACAACAGAAGACTAAGCACTTGCAAAAGGTTTAAAAAATAAATAACTCAGTAATTAGCGCCAGAGAACTTTAATATTAAGAGCTTTAATTCAGACTCATCTGCCTCTCTCCAGCCAACCCCCCACTCTTGCCATCACAATAATTTGTTGATCTGTTATCCAAATGATGAGTACCTCCCTTAGTTTCCAGTTATTTGCTAGCACAAAAAATTTGCTATAAATATTTTTGTATATATGGATCCTTTTCCTCTTTCTTTGATTTCTTTAAGGTATAGACCTAGTATTGTTGGGTCAAAGAGTATGAAGTTGTTGGGGGTTTTTTAAATTTCTTTCCAGAATATCAATTCACTGTTCCATCAATAATGCATTAGTGTGCCTGTTTTCCACCAACCCCTCCAACATTTTCTATTTCCTTTTTTCTAACTTTGCCTATATATGTGTATATGTGTGCATACATATATATAAACTTTGTCCATCCTAAAGTCGCATATAAATAACATCTTTTATTATCATTTGTCATATTGTGAAATAATAATTATCTGAAAGAGGAGGCTTAACCAAACATATGGAAATATCTCAAATGTTTTTACTGAAAAAAGGTGATTGAGAAAGCTCCAATAATTATTGACCCTTATGCATGTTTTACTATCTCTAGAAAAAAAGTCTTTCAGTAAATAATATACACTCATACCAAGGGCATTTTTGATGAAATGAGAACAGGCAGGCTTCTACAGATGATAATTTTGCAATAGACCACATCTTTACAAATTTTGACTGAAAGGTACTAAGAATACAAGGCCCTGTGATTCTTATTATTGGTTTACTATTAACTATTTTAAATAGTCATTAGTCTTGGTCAAGTATAATACAACATCAAAAGGTTTGCTCTGACGGGGTATCACCCATTTATATCATGGTGATACAAAAAACAAACAATGATGGTTCTTGTTCTCAAGGAGTGGCATTCAGATGACAGCCTGAATGTGGTACGTGCATTTTGTTACTAGTGAAGACTAGTGTCTGGTACTGTTTGAGTTCTTGGTGTTGAGAGGCCTGGAATCTGAGGTTTCCAAAAGAATATAAGTTTCTTGAGGGCAAAGACTGTTTAATTTTTGTCTTTGTATCTCCAGTACCTGGCACAGTACCTGGTACATAGTAGACCTTTAATAGTAGAACTGTTGAGAAAATCAAGAAGTGATTTTAGACAGCTCCTGGCACTGAGAGGCCTGATGTTTGAGTATTTATTTAGTGATTACAGAGGGCAGAGGTGAGGTTACCTTTCTTTGACACTGAGGTGAAGGAGGGTATGTGAGATAATGTTCCACATGTTCTATGATAAAGAAGGCCTTCAAATCCAGTGCCAGAAAGTGGCCAAGTGTTGACCCTCCCCTTTTTATCTTAGGTCCATCAGATAGGGAAGGTAGGTAATGAAGTAGGGACCTGGCTCCAAATACCATTAAACTGCCTCAGGATAGGGTCACAATAAAGGTCAACGTCTTTGCCTTTTTTCTTGTTACCATTTTTTGGCCTTGTTAGAACACACTGTGATGAAACTACCAGAATTGACAAATAATATGACTCTTGGAACAGTGAGTAGTTCTTTCTTTCCTGGTAGTAGTAGTAGTTGTTGTTTTAATCACACTTTTATAGCCATTTAGGAGTTTGCAAAGCACGTTCCCTTCCCTCCATACCACCCTCTTTCCTACTTACTACTTTTTGTAAATAGTATAGATATTATTATCCTCAGTTTATAGATATTGAGGCAATGAGGAGATGAATTACCTTGCCCAGGATCATACAACCAGTGTCAGAGCTCAGATTTAAATTCAAATCTCCTGTCTCCAAGTTCTGTGGTCTTCCAGCTACTGTTTCTCTAAGATACTGTTTAATGTTTGTGATGATGGTCATTGCTCACCATGTTCAATCCCTTCCAAACTTCCTGAGTAAAGAAGGCATGCATTCAATGGAGCCATAAGCATGGGGCTCTTATTAAGCTATATGCCTTTGTTCTTTTCCAGTACTTAACTTCAAACCATGTTTTCCAACATACTTTTCACCATCTTCCTTTGTGTGCACTGGTCTACTGAAATCACCAAGTATGTGTTTATGTGGCTTGGAAGACCTTGTCCAGCCTTTGCAGCATTCTCTTGTTCTTTATTTCCTACAACAAATGCTAGTATGTGAGCTGCAAGTATTTTCATAGTGCATTTTTTGGTTTTTGATTATCATGAGCACTACTAGAGGAGAAGGCCAATTATCCCCAAAAAAATCCATTACTATTGCCTTTGGTCATACGATGAATCCAACTTTGCCCACTCTTTTTTTATCTCCTCGTTTCTTTTATCACAAGAATGTCAATATAAATGGAGTTCATTTGTCATAATATGTTAATTCTTTGGTCATTAAGCAGCAAGGACTGAGGGATAATTTGTATTTTTATTTCATTAGTTGTCACAGCCAAATAATGTAATAACTAGTGACTGTCCTTGGTAGGTTCGTGGACAGCAGAATCAACTTATCACCCTAACCATACTCAAACCTTTTTAGTGTGGCAGAATCTAACAGAGCTCATATTGTACTAGCCTAATAAGCAAGATACTCCACACCCCAATTAAATACTTGAGTAGAATTTTTATGGAACATAAGGAAGTACAGGTTGAAAGACTCCTCACTGTGAAGGTTGAGAAATCCTCCTAATAGTCACTGGAAAATATGCAGTCTCCCATACTAAAACTTTTATAGCCTTATGACTGACATTGCCTTTTAATTGCTTAAGAAACCAAAATGTATGGTTATATTACTGTAATCCTTAAAACTATTCAGTTTTTCCATTTTCAGATATTCTCTGATGAGATTTCCTTAAGAATTACAACTGTTCTTGTTGGAATGAGCTACATAATGAATAGAAGCAAATTAATAATTCTTATAAAATATGATTTTTATAGAATGCTTTGTAGCAACCTCAAAGCTTCATAAATAATTACTGTGATGATGACATTGACAAGAATTATATCTTCCTACCAAAATACCAAATTGCTATAACCTCCCTTGGTAGAATATAGAGCTAATGAGTCATCTTCTCAATGCATAAGGTTCTCTCTGGGAAAAAGACTCTTTAGGAAAATTTGCTAGTCATTTAAGACCTTACAGAATGTTATTCCAATGACCTAAAAAGTTTAAGGTACCTAACTTGCTCTCAAAGTATAATATAGATGGATGAATTTGCATTTCTTATGAATTATAACACAATTGATTAGTAGATTAAGAAATTTAAACATTAGCTTTATACAACCACTTTATCTAATTAACTATATGTTTGATAAAACATTATAAAAGGCATTTCTGCAAAACTGTAAATTGTTTGCCATAAAGAATAATTTAAACATGCTTCTTTGCCATCAAAAGAAACAACAGCATATTTAGGTAGGATGATGATGCCCATCAGACAAGGGTATTGCCATTACTAAAGAGAAGGTGTAATAAACAAACACAGATTCTTGACCATTCACTTTCTCATGTTCCCTGGAAAGTGGCTTTCCATTTATTAATTTTTTTATTGAAGTCCTATCTCTACTAATGTCATATCTCTTCTGATGCCACATCTTTTTTTAAAATAAAGTATTTTATTTTTTTCCAGTTACACGTAAAGATAGTTCTCAACTTTTGTTTATACAAGCTTTCCAATTTCAGATTTTTCTCCCTCCCTCCCCTCCCTCCCCCCTCCCCTAGACAGCAGGTAATCTAATATAGGTGTGTGTGTGTATATATATATATATATATATATATATATATATATATATATATATATGCATACACATACGTATATGTAATATTAAACATATTTCTGCATTAGTCATGTTATAAGAGAAAAATCAGAGCAATGAGGGAAAACCTCAAAATAGAAAAACAACAGCACCAAAAACAAAAGAGATAGTATGGTTCAATCAACATCTATATTCCACAGTTCTTTTTTCCCCCCTGAATTTGGAGTTGATGCCACATCTTGAAGTAGAGTTGAACCTGGGTTTTTAAGGGCTATCCCCACAGATCAAAGGTTTACTTACACATGCTGGAAAGGTTTTTAAATAAGACCCAGAGATGGACTACATGTTTTTTGTCTGAGTACCAGAAGTTACAAAAGTACTACTCTTTTCATTAGAGACATCAAATTGCTATAGCAATGATTTTAAATCAAAACTTTACTTAAATACTAAAGCAGTTTTACAAGAACTTACAATATATATTATTATGTTAAAGTTATTTACCATCTTAGCCCCAATATATGGTAACATCCTTGGAAGTAATACATTTTCCCTGAGTTGTACTGGAGAAAAGGGAAAAAAAACATTGAATTTAGGATCAGAGGACTTGAGTTTAAATTTCAGCTAAAGACACAGTGAAAAAGAATTATTATAAGGAGGAAAAAGTGGAATTTTCTGAAGAACCTGATATTGATAAACAGGGATATCATCAATAAACAGATGTAAATAATATATGTATTTAAAAATTGAAGAAAATATAGCTAATTGAGGATGAATAGAATCACATGACAATCATATTAGTGTCAAGTATGCTAACAATCATATTTTGTCAAGAATCTTTTATTGCATTTTTTCTGACTGACTTAATATTCACAAGACTAGACATTTTAGACACTTTTTAAGTGTTTTCATTCTTACCCCAGACTTTGCAAAAAACAGATATTAATATATATGTGTATGTATGTATGTACATATAGACACACACAATGTATGTATGTAAATACATACATGCATACAAAATAGATGATATAAGATAATTGGGAGTGGGACTTCAAATAGATGTTGGCATTTGATCTGAGCCAATCACAGAAGGGCATAGATTTCAGTGTCATGCTTTTATCTCTGGAGGTGATTCCATACAGTTTGATAGGAAAGAGTGAGACACTAATGTTTCATCTCCTAAATAGATCTCTGACCTCTAGGCATACTGAATCATTGGTCTGACCTCCAAGAAATGCTTCTAGCATTTTCATTTAATGTTTCTACTGAGTTAGTCTTAGCTAGTGGTATCAAGCTCAAATAGAAATGAGGGCCAATAATCCATACCTAAGGATCCTTGCAGGTCACAGTGACTTAGAAAACCACATCATAATATTATCTATGGTTTTTTGAAAAAAAAAATTTTGGTAACTATTTCCCAATGACATCTTAATCTGGTTTGAGCCACATTGGGACTGTTGTGGGCTTGCTGTTTGACATAGGCAGGCTGGGCTACAGCTCCTCTAGAGCTTCCAAAGATCAAACAAGGAAATAAAAGATGGCAAAGGACTGAGGACATAGAGGAGATGACCTTTGAGTTCTTTCTCTGATGTGATCTCTGCTACTGGCAACCATCCTGTGCTCACAGGCTCAGGCCATGATCTTCAGAAGCTTGTCAGAAAATCACTCTCCCACTGCAGCCAACTGTGGACCTTATGGATGAAGAATTAGTTTTGCTTCCAAATTCTTGTGCTCCTATAAAAGAGGCAAATAACACATTCAATTGCTTAGACATCTCAGGACCTTCCATTAGACAGGAAAGTAGCCCAAAAGAAAAATACTTCAGCAAAACCATGATTGACGAAAATGTTTTGGAATTTAACCATTATTTATTTAGTGACTACTATGTGCCAGCCACTGTGCTAAGCCACTTCTCAGGTTGAGAGGGATGTCCTTACCTCTATATTCACTTTTAGTATTATGGCATCCAAAAGTGGTCTCACTAACAATATTATTGATAATTTTTAGGGAGAACAAAAAGACTTTTTGAACTATTAACAAAATAAAAATTATTTTTAAATATTGTGTGTCTTTATTTCATCTTTTTAACTTCTATTTTCTAATGTACATAATATTAATGTAATAGTTCGTGTATATGTGTATATGAATAAATGAAGGTGACATATATGTAGTGCATGTCTCAAATTTCTTTACTGACAGGGTGCATAATCAAAAGTTTGGGGACCATATTTACTTGGGGAAGTATATTTGTCCAAATGTAAGATAATAGTCTCTACTGTACCTTAAAGAGACTTAGCATCCAGTTCCACCCCCTCATTTTTCATATGAGAAAGATGAGATTTTTTTTTCTATTTATATACGTATTTGTTTAGGAACAGCTTGAAGGTTCAGTAGGTAGAATGCTGGGCCTGGAATTAGGAAGACTTGAATTCAAATGAAGCCTCAGACACCTATTTAGTTCTTTGACCCTGAACAAGTCACTTACCCTCTGTTTGCCTCAATCTACTGAAGAAGGAAATGGCAAACCACTCCAGTATCTTTGTCAAGAAAACCCCGTGGATAGGCCGGTCTCTGGGATCACAAAGAGTTGGACACAAGTGAATGATTGAACAACAACAATGATGCACTTATTTGTCTTGTTACAGATTTCGCTTTTGATAATGATGCAATTGAATTTATTTTTACTCTCTTCCAAGAATTCGATCTGTGTTAAGTGTATGGTGCAATGTGGCAGCATTTGAAAACCCAATTTTAAGGGACTCTTGCAAACTTGTGAAAGCGATTTTTCAGTGACATAAAGGAAAATACTCCAGTTTTCACTAGAAGTCTGAACATAGTTCAATATATAATAAACTATCAAGCTTCATTAGAATTCAATAGAAAGGTTTTTGGCATTTTTTAAATGTGTAAATAGCCTCAACCCATTGAGTTCCTATGAGTGTTCCTAATGCTTTTAATCTTAGTTCTGGAAAAGCTGGTGCTTTTGCACCTTCATGAGGAAATTACCATATTTTATGCTGCTGTTTGTACATAGCACAGTGAAGATGGCTGGGATTACCAGAAGAGACTTGTGGCTTGGTGCACCAAGGGCAAGGTGATGAGAGCAGTCCACTATGGGTGCAGGCAGCAAGGGGGCACATTGTCTGCAGAGAATTTAAGAACAATAATAAAACCAACTAAAAGTATTCCCTGCTTTCTATTATCACTCTGTGCTAGCAGTGTTAAACAATGTCGATGAAATACTCGTCCGTGAAAACATACTTTGTTGGTCTAAGTTGTAAATGATTGCTGCCGTGACCACAGCTGGGCTCCTTATACCCAAGGAGCTCAGCTCCACACATTCATTTCATTTCAGGAGTAAGTTCATGATTTTTGAAATCCTAGATCACTTTGGACCCAGTTCCGATCTTCAGTTCCTGTGGTACTACATATTCCTGTATGTCAACAATAAATTAGAAATAAACTATGATAGTACAGCGATTATGAAGAAAAAGAAATAAACACTTCAATTCTTGTCATTTTCTGCAACTTTCTGGAATTTTTCTTTTTAAAATTTTAAATAGTGCAACAGTATAAACTGTATGTGTAATATTTGTGTTTGGTAGGTGCAAATTTTAGTTTATATATGAAATATTTTGAATTTGAATAATATCTTGAGGGCAGGAACTGTGTTTGACTTTCTTTTTATGCCCACTTCTTAGCACAGTGCTTGGAACACAAGATGCTTAATAAGTGCTTGTTAACTGTTGTTGAAAATAATAAGTTATTAAATTATTTAAAATTATCTTAGAATTAATAACATTTTTTTATTGAAGATATCTATTTATTTCAGTCATTGCCAAGTTTTCTTGTCATGCATTTCTTTCTATAGTTAAAAAGAGGTTTACATCTTGGAAAGGAAAAGATATTACCATTCTCTGGGAAAGTCTGTGGTACTATTTCTACTAAGTTTCGACGACAGTTTCTTTCCTTATAGCTCATCTTCCTTGATAATGTAGAACAGCCATAATTCTGAGTTTTTGACATGGTTATATTCCCATCGAACTGGCTGACTGGTAATTCAGCAGGACCAGATAAAGAAAGCTGAGCTGGGAAGGAATGAACCTTGGCTTAATTGCAACTATCTCTTGTAGCATAATTGTCGAGGGAAATTGTGAAACAAAACAAAACTAAAGGTAAATCGATTGGGGCTTAAGTTTGATAAATTATATTATTTTTCTCACTGTGATGGCCCTTCTTTAAAGCTTGATACGCTTATGGATTAATTTTTTTTTTGGGGGGGTGAGGCAGTTGGGTTTAATTGACTTGCTCCGGGTCACACAACTAGTAATTGTTAAGTGTCTGAGGCCGGATTTTAACTCAGGTCCTCCTGACTCCAGGGCTGGTGCTCTATCCACTGTGCCACCTAGCTGCCCCTTATGGATTAATTTTTAAATTAAAAATCACAGATTTAAAAAAGAACAAGGTTCATTTTCAAGGAAATTTAAAGATTCTATTCAAACACATCCTATTAAAGAAAAAGTATTTTCTTGTGTGTTCTAGAGTTTAAAATAGTACTGTTCCATTAGTTTTGGAAGAGGTTAAAATCGAGTTTACACAGAGTTTGAACATGGAACCTGAGGACGGACATTCACAAGTCCCCAATTTGAAAATCTAGTAGATGACAAAAGGAAGGATCATTTAACTAGACTATAACTGATTACATTTTAAATTTAAAGTTAATTTAAGGCAGTGGTAATAAAAATAACAACTGAGGTTTTGTAGCACTTTGAAGTTTGCAAAGCACTTTACATACATCACTCAGTTTGATGTTCACAACCACCCTGTTAGGTAGGTAAGAAGGTTTTTTATCCCTATTTTGCAGATGAGAAAGCTAAATATAGTTAAATGACTTGCCTATGATCACAAAACTAGTAAGTTTTAGAGGGCAGGATGCAGTCATATATCTTCAGGCCTAGTTGACTTAGTCTGCGGACCTGGGTTTGAATTCTGACTGCCAATTTCCCATGATCTTGGGCAAGTCATTTAAATTCTCTGAGCCTCATTTTCTTCCTTCTGTAAAATGAAAGGGCTGGACCAGTTGACTTCTAAGGACCTTTCCAGATCGAAAGCTATGATCTTCCCAGTCCAGAAGTATTTATGATGTACCATGGTACCTCTTCATGTTTCTTCTGTTTTGTTACACATCTCACATTGTGAACTATAGGGAAGAAACTCTAGCATATTCATCTGTAGTACAGCTACACTGTCCCCTATTAGCTGAATGCCATATATAGTAGCAGCTTTGGTCAGGCTAGAGAAGGGATTGGGAGTGGCATAGCTCTGAATCCTTGTAACCAGAGATGGGGGAGATGACTGAGTGTGTTTCTCTTCCTTCCTTGAACCTACCCCTTCACTAGACTTCCTATATCCATTGAGGGCAGCACCATATTTCAAATCACTCATGTTGGCAATCTCTTTGTCTTCCCTTAAACATGGGCATCCCTTAAACATCCTGGTAGCTGGAATTTGCCTTGCTTTGCTTCAGTCAGACTTGGCATTTGAATGGTATGGGCATTGCATGCCTGGTTCTGAGAAGAACTCTGAGGCTCTCCCTGAGGGCTCCCTTTTGTCACCAGGCTTCAGGACCTCTCTCTGATGTAGGCTCCAGCTGGGACCTTTTATTCCTATTGCTGGTTCATAGTTAGTCCTGTGGTGTTTCCAACACAGGCTTCAGGGTCTGTTTTGACTAGCTTTTGCTTATGGCCTTTGTCTGGGGCCACTGGGCCCCATTAGGCCCTGCTTGGAACACCTTGAGGCTGTTCTTTCTGCTAAGCCAGGGCTAGGTGGGGGCCCTGTTGGGACTGATCACTTATCTATCTCTGTTTCCTAAAGTTCTGTGCTGTCCCCTCCTTCCTCAGATCCCCAAGGCTGCTCCTTCAGCTGGACTCAGGGAGCCAACCACAGCTTTGGGAAAAACTTGAATATCTGCCTGGCTTTGGCAGGGAGTGTTTGTGGTAGATATGCCCCAAATACATTAAAGTCACTCAGGGAAAGCTCAGGCACAGGATGAATGCTGGGACTGCTTCGGAGGTTCCTGGAGTGGCTCACCTGCACTCCTCCTGCTGTGCTGGTATCCTGTTTATCCCAGGATCTCAGTAGAACTCCCAGGATCTCTCTGTAGATTCCTGGATTGGATGGTAGAATCTAGGTATGAATCTTTCCAGGGCCTAGTAGAGTGGTACATCTCTGAGTCCCAGTGCCATGGTGTTTGCAGGGGATCAGGAATACTCAACATCCTGGTGCCCCATCTTCCCATAATATAAAGACTTAATATTCATCATTTCTTTTAGAACAATACCATTCTATTACCCTAACTACATTTTTTGTAGTCATTCTGGGGATGATAGGCATCTACTTTGTTTCTAATTATTTATAACTACAAAAAGTACCACTACTATTATTTTGATGTATATGGGACTTTTCTTTATGTCTTTAATCTCCTTGGGATATACACTTAGCCTGGGTCAAAGATTATGGTCATTTTAATCACTTACTTTGCATAAGTCTAAATGCTTTCCCAGAACCATTAGACCAATTCAGTGTATTTTTTTAATGTGCCTGTCTTTCCCTCAGCTCTACCAACATTGACTATTTTCATCTTTTGTCATCTTTTCCAATTTGCCAAGTGTAAGGTAAAATTTCAGAGTTGTTTTGAATTGCATTGCTTTTATAAGTAGTAATTTGGAGTAACATTTTGTATGGTTGGGAATAGCTTTCAATTTGCTTGTAAACTATTCATTATTATTTGATCACATCCACTGGGGAATGACTCCTAGTCTTTGATATTTGTGTTGGTAGAGGAGCATCTTTTAATAGTTTGCCTTTGTAATGGCCACTTAATTATCTCTTTAAGATGCAAGCCAGTTTATAAGATTAAACTCAGACGATGGTATCAAATTCATGAGCAAATTTGGAACAAGAAAGGAACATTGACCCCAGAATCAGAGACAAATGGTAGCCAAAATAGCTTTTCTCAAAGGTTTGAAAACCAATCTTTTTGTTTTATGAATTCAGCTATTTACTCCAGGTCGCAGGTAGATTTCATAGAATCAGAGACCATTTGAGATTAAAGGAATCTCAATAGTTCACCCCCCTCTCTTTACAGATAAAGAAGCTAAGATTTTGGCCAATTAAAGTGACTTGCCCATTGATCACGGAGGTGCGGCCAAACCTCTTGACTTCAGTCAGATAAGGTATTACCCACATTTTATAGAAAAAAACCCCAAACAACTAAAACCCAGAAAAGTTAAAGTGACTTTCAGTAAACTTTTATTGGGTTCTTACTGTATACAAAGCACTGTGCTAGGTGCTGAGGGAGATGCAAAAACAAATAAGATGCCATCCCTGCCCTCATGGAACTTATAGTTTATCATCGATCTTCTCCAAGTTAATTAAATTATTGGTATTGTGGATCAGTTTCTGCCCAACAATCATCAAGTTGACACACAATGGGGTACTTATCCATGCAGTCATTTTCATTATGATGAAATCAGAAGATATAAAGAGGTAGATTGCCACTAAATAAAAGAATGGCTCCCAGGTTCTCCTTGGAGAGTCAAGTAAAGGAAATGGCAGAATTGGTTTCATCATGTCCTCAAAGGCAACGAGAAACATCATTTAATGGCACACTTGGTCATCTTGCCTTGCAGTGCTCACAATGTGCGTAAACAAACAAACCACCATGAAGATAATTGCAGCTTTTGCACCAACATCTGTTGTAGAGGATGAAGAAGTATTGAAAGTTTATGAAGAACTTAACAAGAGCCTTCTAACAAAGTCAACATATTACTTGATATTCGTTGACTTCAGTGCAAAGGTGAGCATGGGAAAGACAGATAAAACTATCCTGCAAATATGGTTTGGAAACTAAAAATGAAAACATTAGATAAGGGGATTTTAAAAAGGCATTGTGTTCTGATGTGAAAATTGTTGAGGAAAGGTAGTATAATACAGACAGTAAATAGATAGGCATTCTTGGGATCGGGAAGACCTGAATTCAAGTACTCATCATCATGTGACCCTAGGTGGGAAGCGTCCTCTTAAGGGTTAGGCAGACAAAACAGTTATCAGAATGCACTGATGGAGGTGGTTTCTTCCCTGAGAGTTCCAAATCCACCCCTCTCACCCCCAAAACAATCACATAATGTTACAGAAAGGTGTTGCCGGCAAAGGTTAAAAAAAAAGGTGAATGGAAGTGGAAAGGAGAAAGTGTATTAGAGATCCCAAGATAAAGTTCTAATATTTGACAAAGATATTAAAAGGTGATGTCCATCCTTGGATCTGTGATCTCATTGATACTCTTTCCTCCAGCTTAATACACAACTCATGTCTTCCTTCTTTAAACTGCAGATTTGGTCCAGCTCTTCTCATAAATCCCCTAGAGGACTCACCAAAAATGTCAAGGGGCTTCTCCTAGTTCTCTTAATATTTTGTGGGTGCCACTTAAATTCTGCAAACATTTCTTAAGGATGTATATGTTCTAGGTACTGTGTTACATAATGGAGATGCAAAGTCAAAAAACTAACCAGTTCCTGCTCTCAGAAACTCACATTCTAGTTGGAGGAAACACATGTGCACAGATAAATAAGCACAAAGTAGGGCAAAATAAGTACAAAATGATTCCTGAGGTGGAGGGGAGAGGACAGCATTAACAATAATTCAACATTTGGAATGTCCCTGTTGTCTCTTATTCTCTCCACATGAGGAGTGATAGCCCCACCTTCTTTTCAAGTGGTTCATGTCTTTGATAGCCTTTTAAAATTATTATTAATATTATTATTTTTGCGGGCAATGAGGGTTAAATGACTTGCCCAGGGTCACACAGCTAGTAAGTGTCAAGTGTCTGAGGTCAGATCTGAACTCAGGTCCTCCAGAATCT
Organism: Dromiciops gliroides; assembly: GCF_019393635.1. Taxonomy (NCBI): domain Eukaryota; kingdom Metazoa; phylum Chordata; class Mammalia; order Microbiotheria; family Microbiotheriidae; genus Dromiciops; species Dromiciops gliroides. The sequence continues at coordinate 95,657,014 of NC_057866.1, forward strand.
AGGGCCGGTGCTTTATCCACTGCGCCACCTAGCTGCCCTTGATAGTCTTCTATATTAGTTCTACAAGGCAGCATGTCCACCAAGATGATGACTTTGATGCATAGCTAAGATCATGCAAGCTTATTTAATAGCTGCAACTACAGATAACTTTTTCAATAGTCCTCATTTTATCAACAAAGGAGATTTGGAACAGGAAGATGTTTACCATTATCATTAAGAATGTGCTAAAAAAAAAAAGAAAGAAAGAAAGAAAGAAAGAAAAAGAATGTGCTGTGCCAAGTTTAGATAAAAGTGAGATTTCTCCTAGATGGTGAAGTCCTCAACATGTTCCTTTTTGTATGTTACCATGTGTCCATTGCAGTGAACTCCCGAATTTTGCCAGGCCTCCCCAGTGAAATCTACAGTCACTCATAAGAGATCATTCCAGAAATCCAAATAGGGAAAACCAAGTAGGTGAAGAATGACTCTTGTCCATATTATAGCACATAGTTAAAGGGGTACCCCACTACTTTGGACTGCCAATTGAGATGGACAAAAAGTTGAACACAGAACCAAACAAAAGGAGGAAGGGGGAGAGCTTTAAGATTTTCAACTCACAGCACAAAACAGGAATTTTATTTACAGTTGTATTAAATTTGATTGAGAGGCAATATAGCATGGTGGATAGAGAACCAGCCTTGAAGCAAAAAAAAGACCTGGGTTTGAGTCCTGTCTCTGACATGTTAGATGTCAATATCATTGGGAGGAGTAGAGTGTTTAAAAACCCCCACAAAACTGTAAAGATAGGAAGGGGCTAAGTTATGAAGGACTTTAAAAGCCTAACAGGATTTATATTTGATCCTGGGGGTAATAGGGAGTTACTAAGAGTAGATAGTAGTAATAATCCAAAGAATAGCATCTCCCTCCTTCCAGAGAAGATTCAGGGCTAGTGATTGGTAGAAAGAACACTATGTGGGGCAGCTAGGTGGCGTAGTGGATAGAGCACTGGCCCTGGAGTCAGGAGTACCTGAGTTCAAATCTGGCCTCAGATACTTAACACTTACTAGCTGTGTGACTCTGGGCAAGTCACTTAACCCCAATTGCCTCACTTAAAAAAAAAAAAAAGAACACTATGTGAGGAAGTAGTACCTTGTAGGCATGGAGAGCAATAAAAGGTATTTCTAGATTTAAATCAATTGGTTGCATTATGTTTATCAATCTATAACTAATCCAGGAGAGGCATTGATAATACCTGACAAAATTAAGTTAAAACAAGGAAGTAGGGGGCAGCTAGGTGGCACAGTGGATAAAACACTAGCCTTGGATTCAGGAGGACCTGAGTTCAAATCCAGCCTCAGACACATGACACTTAACTAGCTGTGTGACCCTGGGCAAGTCACTTAACCTTCATTGCCCTGCAAAAACAAAACAAGAAAGCATTGAGACATATCAGTCCTAAATATACATGTAAAAATAATATTTTAATACTTCAAAGATCCCTTTTTTCATTTGTGTAGCTATTCCTTCCATAGATTCTGGTCATATCTCCTCACTCCTTAGAATATAGCTTAACCAGCCACTATGGCCCCCCCAAAAAGTTGCCATATTGTGACCAGCCTTCTAGTAATTAACCTCTCCAGTCTGAGCCTGGATCTTCATCCAGTCACTCACTAGCTCTGTACTTGAAATCTTTCTGACTTGGCAGGACCTGCCAGAGCTTACTCTCCACTGCTATAGTCTTTGAGACCCTATACACTGCAGTAAAGCAGTACCAGACTTTAAAGAAAAGAACCAAATAATATAGTAGTTAAATTTATGGAAGAAGTACTCAGTCTTACAAAAGGAAATGGTTTACAAAATAAAAGGGCAACAGAATTTGTACAGAAAACAGATAACCAGTAATGTCAAGTAAAACTGGGGAAAAATGATGCAAAAGGACTTTAGCTGTACCAGATAACAAAATCTACTATATAATAATAATTTTTAAAACTCTCTGGTAATGTATAAAAAATACAAAGTAGATCACTGGAACAGAACAGAGAATCCAGAAACGGAGAATCTAAATATTACAAAACACCAATGAAAGGAATCATCCTATTTTTTAAAATGGGAGAATTGGATAACAGTACAGCAAAAAGTAGATTAGATGCCAACACCATGCATGTATTACCATAAATTTCAATTGAATACATTATTTCAAATTATTGTACCTAATTTACAAATTGGGAGGAAAAAGAAGATAAATTTATCTCATTCATATGGAAGAGAAAAATTTTTATCAAACAAGTGGAAGAAATCGTAAACAAAATTGATGGATTTGATTATACAAAAATAAATAGATTTGCATGTTAAAAACCATTTCAAACATGAAAAATGGAGAAAAATCTTTACAGTAAATACATCTGATAAAAATTTATCATCTGGTATTAATAAAGAGCATTGCTATAAAAGACATAATACCCATTTCTCAAGAAAGAAATGATCAAAGAACATGAACATACAGTTTTTGATAGGGGAAAGCCACAAATTGTTAATAGCCATTTGAAAAAATATTTACTTCCTGCAATGATCAAAAATTAAAATTAATACAATAATGTGGCATAAAAGTGGTATGTTATTGTATTGATTTTAATACATCAGATTGGCAAAATATCTAAAAATATTTGATTTTAGTAGGACTATAAACTGCTTAAGCCTTTCTTGGAAAACAATCTACATTTTTATTGAGTTATAGAGCTCACTACATCTTGATACTACTACAACTAGGACTATATCCTATAAATGGATCTGGGGGAAAAGATTTCACTGGACAAATAGGAGCTGTATTTTTAATAGTGGGGAAAATGGAAGCTATCTTCATATCCAATGAGAAGGAAATGGGGAAATCACTTTGCAATATTATAATTGTACATTATTGTTACAAGTATAATTATAATTATTTAATATAATTGAATAACCTTGTGCCATAAAAATGATAAGTAGAAACATTATCATGTTTCTCCAGGTGGTGCATACCCTTGGGAACTTGGACACTCCCCCTTGAGCAGTAGAGCTACAAAGGTCCAAATGAGGTACTGATGTTTAGAAAGCAAATAGAATCCCAAACAAATGCTCTTAACTCATCAAGTAGACCTGCCTCCCCTGGTCACACCTGTCTACTGAAGTATTGCTTCAATATGGTAAATAGAAATACACAAAGCTTGTATGTAATAATGTAAAATCAAAATAGAAAAGAGGCATGATGCTATAGTGGCAGGGGCTCTAGAATCCAAAGACCAAAGTTCAGGTATTGGTGTTGACATTAGCTTTGTGTGACCTTGGTCAAGTCATATAACCTTTGTCTGAGCAGCAGAGCTGGATTTTGAACCAAGGACCCAGCTTCCTTAAGTATTTCCTAGTTTTTAATGGGTTGGAATAGATTTTTTCTGAGAATCCTTCCAAATTCTGAGGTTCTATGAATATCTTATACTTTCCTTCAGGTTTTTTTCCCCCAGGGTCCTTAAAATGTTGAGACTTCTCTTAATATATCTATTAGTCTTCAAAATACTATTCTCCTAATGTGAAAAATTTGAGTTACTTCTCTTTGCAGTGTTGTCTTTACTCAGGGTTGTCTTTGCTGCAAACCCTCTTTCTACAATAGTATTTTAAAGACCAGAAAAAGCACATCCAATTTTTTCTCATTCCCTTTGCTTTGCACATGGTGTGATAATCTATCTGTACAGAGCTCCATTTTAAATCATGGTGAAAATGTATGCTGATAGATAGGAGCCTTAGAGCCTGGCTCCTTCCAATGCTATCAATGTGAATCATTTTCCAAGGGCCATTTCCTGATTGTTGAGTCTGCTGGTTCTCAGCAGTTTGATGTGCCGCTATTGAATCTGGCCATTTTGGTTTTCACAATTCACAGTTTTATTTAATTATTTTCATGCTACCCTTTTAAAATTGTATGATGTGTTTTACTAATAAAAATCTTGAGTAGGAATCCTGAAATTGTAGGTGGCTGCTGTGGCTGCTGTGTCTTCTCATTAGAGTTTGTTTCCTTTTATTGAGTAGAATGTTAACATTTGACTTTAACTCCTGCCCCAACAAGTAAAAGTGATCTCTTGCTACTCATACTTATCATTAATTGTTTAAAAAGTACCTGATATGTATAGGGCCTATGTTTAATCCTGAGAATCAAAGATATAACCTATACATTTCTTCTTCTTCTTCTTCTTCTTCTTCTTCCTCTTCTTCTTCTTCCTCTTCTTCTTCTTCCTCTTCTTCTTCTTCTTCTTCCTCTTCTTCTTCTTCTTCCTCTTCTTCTTCTTCTTCTTCTTCTTCTTCTTCCTCTTCTTCTTCTTCTTCCTCTTCTTCTTCTTCTTCTTCTTCTTCTTCTTCTTCCTTTTTAGTGAGGCAATTGGGGTTAAGTGACTTGCCCAGGGTCACACAGCTAGTAAGTGTTAAGTGTCTGAGGCCAGATTTGAACTCAGGTACTCCTGACTCCAGGGCCAGTGCTCTATCCACTGCACCATCTAGCTGTCCCTATACATTTATTCTTAAGTAGCTTACAGTCTAATTGGGTAAAAATCATATACACATATAACTGAAACAACAGAACATATGATAAATTCAAAGAAAAGGTCCAGTACAAGTAACATACTGTGACAGTCTACTTAGCACTGTCTGAAACTGCCCTCTTCTCCCTCCAGAAGGATCTGTGTAGGATTCTTGATTAGCAGGGTCCAAATTTCCCTCTCTTCTTTCCAAGAGTGGGGTCCAGGGCCTCTGTACTACCCAAAATTTTTTCTCTCTTCTTTCAAGACCAGGACTACTGAGTGACACTGTCCAAAACTGACCCATTTTCTCTATTCAAGAGCATGGATCTGGAAGTCTTACTTTATATCTACATTCAAATTCTTTCCTAGAGCTGTGTGATTCCTCTCTCTATGACTGCCTTCTCTGTGGCCCACTGCTTCTCCATAGTTCATGGTGTCCAACTCTACCTCTGCTCTGGTTACTTCCATCTAGTAGGCTAAAGGCTCTATCACTGCCTCTCCACATCTGCCATCTCTAGGCCACAGGATTGAGAGGAAGTGTTGCTAATCTCTGGGGGTTATGTCAGACTTTGCTTTTCCTAGGTCTTTGGCCTGTCTCTGCTCTTCCTGAATCTCCAAAACTGAGCCTCTAACAGGTCTATCTGCCATCTTTTTAACAGGCTCGGTAAAAAGACATGGCTGAAATCACCCCCTAAAACCAGAACTCATTCATTTCTAAATAAAGTATGAATGATTCAACAGTTATCCAGACGAAGAATTCTTCCTATTCCCATCAAGGCCTTATGATCAAGAGTCCTAAATGAAATGTTAATGAAATTGATTAAAAGCTAGAAAAGAAAGAATCCCAAAGACTTTTAACTCATCAACTGAACCTAGCTTCCCAAGTCACACCTGTCTACAGAATTATTGTTTCAGTGTGTCACCACTTAGAGCACAGAACTGGTTACCTTGACTAATGTTATTAATTAGTCTAACAAAAACACAATGAAACTGTCTTGCCAGGAGCAGTCAAATGCATAGGTATAGAATTGAGCCATTGTCCCTGAGTTTTAGCAGAGAGGGCACCAAACAAGTGACTGTGGCAAAGGTCATCTAGTTTAAGATGATTGTCCTAACTGGATTTCGCTAAGAGTGGGAACATCATGATGGAGTTTGATTATAATGTCTTTTTTTTTTTTTAGTGAGGCAATTGGGGTTAAGTGACTTGCCCAGGGTCACACAGCTAGTAAGTGTTAAGTGTCTGAGGCTGGATTTGAACTCAGGTACTCCTGACTCCAGGGCCGGTGCTCTATCCACTGCGCCACCTAGCTGCCCCGGTTATAATGTCTTAATAATATTATCATAAAAATATGTTGGTCAGAGCAGTTATGTGGGAGTACCCTTATACTCTCATTTTAAGTTTATTTTCTTTCCTGTTGTCAAACTTTCAGGCTATAAAATTCTTCCCCAGGCTGGGGAGATTATGATTAGGCCCTAGTAATTTTTGTTGTCAATTATCTTTAGGTCAGTTATTTGTGTTTAACATATATTGTTTCAAATATCTCTCATCTCCCAAGAAAGAAGTGTGGGGTAGGGGTGGGGGTAGGAGAGGGAGGGAGGGAGGGAGGGAGGGAGGGAGGGAGAGAGAGAGAGAGAGAGAGAGAGAGAGAGAGAGAGAGAGAGAGAGAGAGAATATATGAATGAGAATGAATATACAACCACTGGGGTTAGGATCTAGAAATCTAATACTAACAAGTAACAGTAGATGAATATTTTCAGAGAATTCACTTCATTGACACTCTAAAAATCACAAGAAAAAAAAATGTTCTTTCTGTTTAGTCCTAAGCCTATCAGCAGCTCAGATTTATGTAGAGCTTAAAGGCTTAAAGAATGCTTTCCTCACAATAGTCCTGTGAGGTAGATGGTAGTATAGGTATCATTAGCCCCATTTTATGGAAAAGGAAACCCAGAGTCAGAAAAATGAAGCATCTTGCCTCTGGTTGCACAATTAGTAAGTATCAGAGCCACAGTTCAAATGTAGGCCTCTGATTCCAGTCCTCTTTAGATTATGCTATCCATGCATTCTAGTCAGGAAATGAATGTTCCATCAGCTAAACAGCACTGTAGTTAGCATTAATATTTTCTGTGGAAGAATCATATACATGTGAGACTATACAAAACAACTAAGGCCTTTCCATTAAAAGCCAGGCTGATTCCCATGGCAAACAATGACAAACCGTCATTTGCATACAAAATCCAACAAAGCATGCAAGAATGAATGAAGAACCTTATAGCTTATGTTGCATCATTTTAGTCAGATTTCCTCCTCCCCTTTGATTTTGCACAAGCAAACTGTGAGATTTAAAATTGGATACTAGAGCATTCATCTCCCCTCTTTAACCTTTCCCTTAATTTACCTCCCAGACTAGTAAATGGAAGAAACCTCTGGTCTCTAGTTAGAGCTTTTATTGTTTGGTAGTTACCAGGTGATGTTGATTAGAGGGATAGGAAAGTAGAGATACAAAACAAATAGTCTTAAGTCTAAGCTTAGTCTATATTCCGTAAAAAACTCACCAAAAGCCCAAGGCCACCTTTGGGGGGGGAGAGCCGCTTTAGGCACATGCTGCTAACGGCGAGCCGGGCCTAGTCAAACTCCAGTCAGCGTCTGTCTGAGCAGCGCAGTCATCAGACCAGGAGAGCAGGAAAGACCTCCCATTTCCGTTCTCTCCTTGCCTTTTAAGCTCACACCCCAGAAGTGGGAGTGCTTAGCAGCCGGGCTGGCTTGCATAGCCCATGCACGGCTGTCGGTCTCCTCCCCGAAAGGGTGGTCCTTCAAAAACTGGCATACTTTTTACCACATTCCCCCCTTTGATTCCTCAAGAAACAAAATGTTTCCTTGAGGGAACAGTAAAAAAAATAACAGAATATAATAACTATTGCTAACTAATAATATGTGAACAACAATATAGAAAAGGAAGAGAGGAAAGTTTTGTCCAGAGGGGCGGTTTTTTGTCCTCATGAACCGACGCTTTGACATTAGTTTTGCAAAGGGAGAGCCTCTGCAGAGAGTACATGTTACAGATGGTGTATATTATAACAGAAAGGAGATAGTAAAAACTAACAAAACAAAACAGTTCATATAAAGTCTCTGAGTTCTCTTGTCTTCTTGAAGTGGTAAGATGTCATCAGGAGGAAACTGGATTCTGGTCTGGAAAAATTGGATTCTGGACTCTGGTCTGGAAAGCTGTATTCTCTTCTTTGACTGTTTGAATTGCTGCATTTTTACTAAACCTTAGCATAGCATTGTCAATGATCAAATTAATAAATTCCATTACATTCCCTCCTTTATATCCTTAGACTTCTAATAAAGGGTTGAGGTAGTTATACAATCTATAACACTTTTTACCACCATGTGTCTGGATCAAAGCCAAATTTAGTATGTGTTCATGACACCTGAAAATGTTATGGAAAGATTATCATACCATATCTCATGGTTCTGAGACAGCCAGTGATTGTGCTAGGCCACAGGTGAGTTCGCCTGAGTGAGACAAAAAGAAAAACAAGTTCAGTTAAGTTAGGTTAAATTAGGAGGGAGAGAGGATGAATACTGGACTGTGCCTAGTAATTGTGCTCTACATAGTCACCATCATAAGCAAACCATGGACTTATGTATACCTGTCTCTCCTTTTGTTGCACATATATTCTTTCCAGAGCCTGCATCAGAGTTCACAGCAAGTTAGTCTCTGAAATGCTAAGTTTCCATACTTCTGAAATCACATATTAATTTCACATTCTGTGGGACCTCTACTAACATTATGCTGAGGTTTATTAGAGAACGTTTGATAGATTACACTACAGATTCATACTACATCTTCAGCTAGACCTTTAGTACTCAACAATGATTTTTTTTGGGGGGGGCAGTGAGGGTTAAGTGACTTGCCCAGGGTCACACAGCTAGTAAGTATCAAGTGTCTGAGACTGGATTTGAACTCAGGTCCTCCTGAATCCAGAGCCAGTGCTTTATCCACTGTGCCACCTAGCTGCCCCCCCCAACAATGACTTTTTAAATTGTCTTTGATCTATTCAATATCCTCTTCCCCTCAAGGAATATTCTAAGCTTTTTCTATGGAGACGGGTCTTAGAAAAGAAAGGTCATCTAAAGTGATTACCATCAACTTCTTTTTTCATCTGAACATTTTCTTCACTCATTCTGTCTTTCTCACATGCCTCAAAGGAAGAAGGGTCTCTCCTCCTTTCCAAAACTTATTCTTTTCTATGTGCTCATGATCTAGTTCCTTCACATGCCCTCAAATCCTTTTAAAGTCAATTATTCTTTCTATTTCTTACATCTCCAATCTCTCCCTCCCTCTGGCTTATAAGCCTGTAAAATGTTAGCACTGGAAGTAGCCTTACAAGTCATCCTTGGGGCAGCTAGATGGCGCAGTGGATAAAGCACCGGCCCTGGATTCAGGAGTACCTGAGTTCAAATCCAGCCTCAGACACTTGACACTTACTAGCTGTGTGACCCTGGGCAAGTCACTTAACCCCAATTGCCTCACCAAAAAATAAAAATTAAAGTAAAAAAATTTAAAAAAAGAAGTCATCCTTGCCTTCTGCCTAAAAACATGCTTCTCTCCCTTAAAATAGAAAAATACAAATACAAAATCCTACCTCTAGATAACACCTTATCTTTCTCTTTACCTTCGCCACTTCCTTATCATACATTCATTCCTCAGTCCCTAACTCCTCTGTACTTGTCACCTTCAACATTCTATTAAAATTGCTCTCTGAGGTGACCAGTCATTTTCTAGTCACCAAATGCAGTGACTTTTAACCCTCCTTCATACTGTCACATTTGACACCACTCTCTGTTCCTTCATCCTTGAAACTCTCTTCCCTTGACTTCTGTGACAGTACACCCTTTCATTCTTTGCTTACCTTTGAAGCCATTCTGCATGTGTTCCTTCTATTGGTTTCTAAACTTCCACACACTCCACTAATCGATCAGTTCTCTGCCCTTTGCTCTTCTTTCGCACAACTGCATCTTTCATTTCTCTGAATGTTTCTGAAATCTAGATCTCCAGCCCCTCCTTCTATTTGTTTCACTCTTGTCTTTCAAAATGACCCCTGAACCTCACTACATGAATGTCTACCCAGCACCTCCAATTTAGCAGAAGGAAAACCAAACTCCTCATCATCTTCTTTAAAACCTGCCCCTCTTCCTGGTTCCCCTCTTAATGGTACCACCATCCCTTCTATCACCTAGGCTGGAAACCCCAGGCATGTTTGACTCTTTTCTTTCCTTTCTCCCTTCTCCCCCATTCAAATCAATTGCTGAGCCCTTTTGAGTCCACTTCCACAGCATTTATTTCATCTCTTTCTTCTTCTGCATTCCCACTGCTACCACCCTAGTTCAAGCCTTCATTAGCTTTCAAATACAATATTACAATGGTCTTCTAATTGGTCTCCTTGACTCCAGCTCACTTAGCATGTTGACTTGAATATATCACAAGATCCCATTAGGCACTCAGTAAATAATGAATGAATACGTTTTATAGTAATTAAACTGAGAAATTACTCCATAGTCTCAGAGAGTTTAGAACATGCAAAAAATAGAATGAAGAGAATGCATATAATAAGCAGAAGAAGAGTTTAGGATATAGAATTGTAGAGTTAGAAGGGATCTTCAAGGTTATCCAGTCCAATTCTTATGAAATACATGAATCATATATACTTTGGTCTTGCATGCTGTCTTTATTATGGATATTCCCTCTACACATCAGATCACAGGCCATTTATGCCTCCTGCTTCTTTGCCATTGTTTTTCCTTAAACCCTCCATAGGGGATCTACAAAAGCACTAGAAACCTTCCTTTGACTGACCCACCCCCTTTACCAGTAATATATGTCTTTGCTGATGTATTTTATACTGCATCTTGTGCACAAACTGCTATAGGCATCATTTTTTTTTTTTTTTGCGGGGCAATGGGGGGGGTTAAGTGACTTGCCCAGGGTCACACAGCTAGTAAGTGTCAAGTGTCTGAGGCCGGATTTGAACTCAGGTACTCCTGAATCCAGGGCCGGTGCTTTATCCACTGCGCCACCTAGCCGCCCCTATAGGCATCATTTGGTATATAGATGCACAATAAATAAAAGCTTCTAAAAATACTATATACGGTTGGATTTTTTCAGAAGCAGTGTGAAATTAACAATAACTGTAAATTTACATGGTTATAGTACAGTAGTAGAAAGGAGCATCCCAGACATGTTTCTGGGTTGGATTTTTACCTTAGTTTCTATCATCATGGTTCTAGGTAATAAATACCACAGTGCCACCTGACCAAACTATGTGTACTTAACTCCTTACTAAGACTCAGTCATCTGCACTATTTTTCTGATCAGTAAAAATGCTTATGTCTGAAAAAAAACATCCAAATAATGCAATAGGACAATGCCTGGAGCAGCAAAACCCGCAGAAGAATGTGCTGAAATCATCTTCTAACCAAGAACGGCTTGGAAGGTCAGAAGGAGGGAGCTGCTGTGCTGATACAGGAGTCTAGCCGCCCAACCCCACAGTCATCCTGACACAGATCCAGTCCCAGGAAGGCCTCACCAGAGATGGAGACCCCCAGAGCCTCTGAATCAGCTGCAGCACCAGTGTCGTCTGGAACTAAGCTCACGGTCTGGTGAGAAGGCTGAGCCCTGGGCAGGGGGGAGACTACAGGGGTCCATGCCGGTGCTGAGGCAGAACTTGGATTTTATACCCCTGCTGGGAACCAGGAGGCAGGCTCGAGTAGCAGTGGCCCAGGTCAAGGAGGGACACAGGCTCGTTGGAGCTGACAACCACATCACACAAAGCCGGTTGATTAGCAAGTTGGTCTGGGGTCATCTATGGATCAGGGAACAGTCCAGGTGAATGAATCTGCTCCTCCTTAAATCATACCACCTGGGACTTCTTAAGCTTGGGATACTGCAGCCTGGAAACAGTGCCCCACTTTAAGGAGCTAAAAGTCAAGTAAAAGAAAGGCAAGATTAGCAGATAGAGAAAGGTGAGGATCATAGAAAGTTTCTTTAGTGACAAGGAAGATCGAGGTGCACCCTCAGAGGAAGATGTCAACATCAGGGCCCCTATATCTAAAGATTCCAAGAAAAATATGAATTGGTCAAAGGCCATAGAGGTGCTCAAAAAGGACTTTGAAGATAAAATTAGAGAGGTACAGGAAAAAATGGAAAGAGAAATGAGGGTGATGCAGGAAAGACATGAGAAGAAAGTCAACAGCTTGAAAAGCCAAATGGAAAAGCTCTCTGATGAAAATAATTACCTGAGAATTAGGATTGAACAAATGGAAGCCAGTGACTTTAAGAGAAACCAAGACACAATAAAACAAATCCAAAAGAATACAAAAATAGAGGGAAATGTGAAATATCTTCTTGGAAAAACTGCTGACCTGGAAAATAGGTCCAGGAGAGATAATTTGAAAATTAGTGGTCTACCTGAAAACCATGATCAAGGAAAGAGCTTAGACATCATCTTCCAAGATATTCTGAAGGAAAATTGCCCTGAAATTCTTGAAGCAGAAGCAAAAATAGAAATTGAAAGAATCCACTGATCACCTCCAGAAAGAGATCCCAAAAGAAAAACTCCTAGGAATATTATAGCCAAATTCCAGAGCTTTCAGGTCAAGGATAAAATATTGCAAGGTGCCAAAAAGAAAGAATTCAAGTACTATGGAGCCCCAGTCAGGAGAGCACAAGATCTAGCAGCTTCTACATTAAAGGACCGGAGGGCATGGAATATGATATTACAGAGGGCAAAGGAATTGGGATTACAACCAAGAATCACCTACCCAGCAAAACTGAGCATAATCTTTCAGAGGAAAAAATGGGACTTCAATAAAATGAGGACTTTAAGGTATTCATGATGAAAAGACCTGAACTGAATGGCAGATTTGACTTTTAAATACAAGACCCTAGAGAACCATAAAAAAATGGAATTGGGGGACATACCTGGGGTTATACAGTGGGTGACTGTCTTGTGTCTGAGGACAGGTTTTGGCTGGAATCCCCCGGGTCCAGGGTGGATGCTTTGTCCACTGTGTCACCTAGCTGCCCCATGATGACATCTTTAGGGTTAATTTGAGGAGTGAGGGGAATGCACTAGGGGTAAAGGAAGGGCAGAGGTAAAATCCTACATGAAAGAAACAAGAAAAGGCTTATGGAGTGGAGGAAGAGATGGGGGAGGAGCAGGACAGTAAATGAATTTTACACTCATCAGAAAAGGCTCAAAGACCTTAAACTCATCAGAGTTGCCTCAAGGAGGAACTAACACACACACCCAACTGGGTGGAGTAATCTTATTTAATCTGGACAGTAAATGATCTTAACACTCATCAGAATTGGCTCAAAGACCTCAATCTCATTAGAATTGGCTCTAACCCTGCAGGAAAATAGGAGGGGAAGGGGATAAAGAGAAAGGGACAAAAGAGGGAAGGACAGATTGGGGGAGGGGACAGACAGAAGCAAATCCCTTTTGAACAGGAATAGGTTGAAGGAAGATGGATAATAGAATAAATATCATGGGGAAAGGGAATAAGATGGAAGGGAAACAGTTAACAATAGTAATCATGAAAAAGAGAAAAAGGGGAAAATTGGTACAAAAATATTTATAGCAACTCTTTGTGGAGGCTAAGAATTGAGAATCAAGGGAATGTCCATCAATTGAGGAATGACAGAAGAAGCTGTGGTATATGATTGTGGTGGAATGGTCTTGTGTTATAGGAAATGATAAACAGGATGATCCCAGAAAAACCTGAAAAGACTCATGAACTGATGTATAGTGAAGTGAGCAGAGTTGGGAGGACATTGTACATAGTGACAGCAGTATTGTTCAGTGAGAATTTGTGAATGACTTAACTACTCTCAGCAATGCAGTGATCCAAGACAATCCCAACAGACTAATAACGAAGCTTACTATCCACCGCCATAGAAAGAACTGACAAAAAGAGCACTTGTGGATTGTACATATATAACCTTGTTGTGGTCTTGTGGAGGGGGGAGGAAAGGGAGGGAGGGAGAAAAACTTGGAACTCTAAATCTTATGAAAATGAATATTGAAAACTACCCTAACTTGTAACTGGAAAAAAATAAAATAAATGTTTGTTGCTAAAAAAAATGTTTATGTCCTACATAAGTTTCTGTTCCCTGCACCCTACTTTTTCTTCTTTAGTTATCCTTAGGCACCTATAGGTATTGCTGCTTCTGGATACTCTATGACCACGACCTCATTGATTTTCTGTCCTAAAGCATTCTACTTCTTGAAACCCTTTGGATCTATATTAAACCACCTTACCAATCTGCCTGAAAGTTCCCATGAATCTTAACAGTCACATTTAAAGGCAATTAAGCAAGAGAAGCAGAAGCAGAGAAGAACATTGTTTTAAAAAAATGAAGTGTGCCATTGAATCATGTAGTAAGAGAGATTTGCCTTTCCCTGCAGTGAATAATCTGTGTCCCCTTCCTCCTTGCCCTAATCTACCAAAAGAACTAATTGTTCTTTTGACATCACAGTATAAACTGCAGGTTTTATGGCTCTCAGTCTTTTATTGAAGTTCAGGGACACTTCACTTGATTTCTCTCTCGGTATATTATATTCCTGCAGCAATGACATTTGGCCTGATTGGCTTTTTTTTTTAATCTTTTGTGCTAACCATTTATCAAATTGGCCAGAACTTAAAGGTTGAACTTGAAAGGCTTTTTTTTTTTGCCTACCTTGATGGGAGTTTAGCATCACATATCTTCCCTACTGCAATTTATAACATCACTTACACCTAATTTGATGCAGAAACATAATTGCCTGCCAGGAATAGGGGTTTGTGATGCCATCTGCTGCAGCTAAGCATGGCTTCTTGAATTTATCACGTTTAAGGGGAAAATGAGCTCTGGATGTTGGTCTTGAATATATGTAATTTATATAATCAGGTGGTCTTTGTAAGATTTAAGAACTTGATTTTTATAAATATACATTTTCTCTATATCTTAGAGCCTAAAATATTAGTTTTCTTCTTGGCATCTTCCCAGGAGGGAGAGCTTGGAGTAGTATAGAAAGTCTTATCAAAGATCTTCAGGGAATCACTTGAGTTAACATTTCTATGATATGTAAAGAGTAAAAAGCTTCATAGTGTAAATATGTATTGAATAGTAATATTTTGAGCCTTAATTTAAATAAGCCTCTTTTTTAACATTGAAACTTTTTCTTTAAAAATACAAATCTCCAATAACAGTAAAAAGCATAGAAAATCCACTTAGGAATATCCATAATGTGGCTGTGGTGAAAAGAGAGGAAAGGAGAAAACTTTGTCACGCCAATATTGTGCTAATCCATCCCCTGGTTCTACTTGGGGATCTTGGGTGAAATCATGTAGAACCAGATAGGAAGGAAGTTTTCCCCCCTACCAATTAGCTATCCCCTCCCCACAATGGGTAGAAGAAAAAGTAAGAATTAATAACTAAATATTGGCACAGGCAAGGTGGTAGAGGGGTTAGATAAAGCAAGCTCAAGAAAGGAATACAGCAGAATGAGAAGTTTAGAGATATCATCAATTCACGAGGAGCAAAGTCCATTATGAGAAGCTCTTTTATCTCTAGACTTAGAAATTAATATTCCAATCTATCACCAGTGATATCTCTAGGCACTGTCTCTTCCTTTTGCAATAAAGGAAAATCCTAATCTTATCCCTGCTTCCACACCCATTTCAAATATTAAAGGACATGTTGATTTCATTTGAAGGGACTTAGCATCTTCACAAAATTTCTCAACTTCCTCATCCTCCACAATCAATAGTAGTGTATAAGCTATGTTTATTTTCATGGTGACCTCTCAGATATTTTGCATGATCACTGCAATACAAACTGATTGTTACAGGAAATGGTGTTTCTTATTACTGGCATTTCCAGAACTATATCAAAGGAAGCAAGCATGCTTGCTTCACTCCTGTATTTATTGGGAAAGGTTTTAGTATATCCCTATTACATATAATACTTGCTTTTGGTTTTAGATAGATGCTTTTTATAATATTAAAAAAGGTACTTTTATGCTAAGAAGTTTGTACTTTGTGAAAGGTTTTTTCTGCATCTGTTGAGATGATCATGTGTTTTTGGATATTTGGTTTTTAATATAAATAATTGTGTTGGTTGTTTTCCTAATGTTAATCCATTCTTGTATTCCTAGTATAATTTCCACTTGGTCATAAAGAGTTATTTCTTGCATAAATCTTTGTAGTCTGACAAAATTTTGTTTAAAATTTTTGAGTCAGTATTCATTACTGATACTGGCCTATAGTTTTCCTTCTTTGTTTTATTTTTTCCTAGTTTAGGTATTAGGACTATAATTGTCTTATGAAAGGATCCTGGCAGGGTACTTTCTCAATTTTTGAGAAGAATTTGTGAAGAATGAGTACTAATTATTCTTTACAAGTTTGGCAGAATTCTTCTGTGAATACATTAGTACCAGGAGTTTTTTCTTTGGTACTTATATTATGGTTAGATCTATTTCCTTTTCTGAATTTGGGTTATTTAAGAATTCTATCTGGCCTTCTGGTAGTTTGGTATTTTATATTTTTGAAGGTACTCCTCTATTTCTTTTGTGTTTTGTTGACACATTTTGATTTTTCTTTTTATTTATTATGGTTTTGCTGTGATGTCACTTTGCTTATTTGCTGTCTTATTGATTTGATTTTCTGCTCTCCTCTTTTAAATCAGATCAGCTAAGGGTTTGTCAATTCTAATAATCTTCAGAGAGCCAGTTTTTGGGTTTTTGTATTGTTTCTATGTTTTTTTGTTTCCAATGTATCTATTTCCCCCTAATTTTAATATCTCTTATTTTGTGCTTTTTTAGCTTTGTTCATTTCTTGGCTTTCTAATTATTTAAAATACATATTCAGTTCATTATTCTTCTCTATTTTGTTAATGTATGTTTGTAGGAATATTATTTCCTCCCTGAGGACTGCTTTACCTGCATCCCAAAAATTTTGGTATGTTATTTCATCATTTTCATTTTATTTTACATAGTTATTATTTCTATGATTTGTACTTTGACCTATTCATTATTTAGAATTTCATTGTTAAGTATCCATTTAGGTCTGTATCTTTTGTTTGTGGTCCCTGTACCAATTATTATTTGTATTGCATTATAGTCTTTAAAAGATATATTAGGGGCAGCTAGGTGGCGCAGTGGATAGAGCACCGGCCCTGGAGTCAGGAGGACCTGAGTTCAAATCTGGCCTCAGACACTTAACACTTACTAGCTGTGTGACCCTGGGCAAGTCACTTAACCCCAATTGCCTCACTAAAAAAAAAAAAAAAAAAAAAGATATATTAATAATTGTACCAGTATAACCTATATCTGATTGCTTACTACCTCAGGGAGGGAAGGAATGAGGGATAAAATTTGGAACTTAAAACTATAAATAAAAATATTTATTATTTTTTAAAGATGCATTAATTATTTCTGCTTTTTATATTTGTTTGCAATATATCTGTGCTTCAGTTCATGGTCAGCTTTCGTAAAAGTTCCATGAGGTGCTGAAAACTATGTATGCCTTTTTTGCAGTTGCATTTAGAAGGTATCATAAGTTTTTTGCCTTGAGTTTTTCCAGGAATTTCTTCAGTTCTCTATTTCTCTTTTATTTATCTTTCTGTTATATTTATCCAAAACTGATAAGAGAATATTGAAGTCTCCTGTCACTATTGTGTTACTATCTTTGTCTTCTTGTAGCTAGATAGTCTCCTTTATGAATTTAGATGCTAAGGAATTTGGAGTACTAATATTGATTAGTTCTGTGCTTCTTTCAGCATAATTGTTTGTCCCTTTTTAATTTTTTAATGTTTATTTTTGCTTTGTCAGATAACTTGATTGTAGCTACTGTATTTTTTGTATTCACTTGATGCAAAGTAATTTTTTTTCCATCCCCTCGCTTTTATTTTTTGTATGCCTTTGTTTTTTATATATGTTTCTTATGAGCAACAGATTATGGTGTTTTGTTTTCTCGTCTAGTCTGTCACTGTTTCATTTTATTGGATTGTTTTATCCATTCATATGTAAAGTTATGAGTTAGGTTTAAATATTCCTCTGTCTTTAATGTTTTTAAATTATTATTTTTCTTCTTCTGTAAACACAGTACTATGTTCCTCCAGTTACTTTACCTTAATTTTTTTTTAAGATGGCCCTATTCCTGCTGAATCTCTTCTCCTCGTCCCTGATCTTCTCCTTTCTTTTGTTACCCCTTTCCCTTTGGAGTTTTGCTTATTAGTTTCCTTTTATATCCTGCTTTTATATATTTGTTCTTCCCCCCTTTTTTCCTCTCAGTCAAGTAGATTCTCTCTTCCACCTATCCCCTTCAACTAGTACTACTCATTAACTTTTTAAATTTCATTTTTGACATCCCTCCTTTCCAGAAAGGATTTATTTAACTCTCTTCATCATTCATTCTCTCTGTCTATTCTAGAATCTCATTCTCTAGTTAATGACCCCTATAATTATCTAGTTTCTCTTTATTTTCTGTATTCCTTATGCTGTCAAAACTTCGAAGGAATCCATTCTAGGCTTTCTCCTTAGGCACTCTCTGCCACTGCCTTGTAGGGCTTATCCTGCAAATTCCCCTTTTCCATTGTGCCTCATTCCCAGGAGAGTGCCTCCCCACTCCCTTACCACATCCCCAGTGGCAAAATCTTTCACTGATCCATATCCCTCTCTCAGTTATCCCCCTATGGCTCAAAATCTCCACCCTGTGTTCCTGCCCTCCAATCACCCCCAGGTTCCATTTGCTCCCAGGAGTTCCAGCATCCCCACCACCACCCAAGGGAGAATGAATGGTCTTTTCAAGCACCAAATTCCCCAAACCACACCAAGCACAAGGTCCCCATCTCCCTTCACAAAACATCTCTCTTTATCCATAGAAACATTCATCAATGGAACCCCCTCCCACCACCAAAGCAAGGCCTCCTTCCTTCCTCTCCCTTCTTAGAACTTCTCTTCTCCTCCTAACCCACTCCCCTGAAGTCTTTTCTCTTACTGAGACCACACAGGTCACCTACCCCTCATTGCTAGCTCTCATTTTGATGCAGGCATATCACACATTCCTCTATCCTCTTGCCCCGCCCCATTCATGTATTATATCATTCATGTTGTATTATAATCCCATAAAAAATCTTGAATCATCTGTAGACAAGATGTTACCAAGTTCTATCCACAGTGCCTTAAACTTGCCTCTTCACTGTGACCTCCACCAAACTTCCACCTTCTCTTCTGTCTCCTTGTGTATATTTAGAAGTCTCTTACTGGTCTCTTTGCGATCATTCTGTTGTTGTTTCTGTCTTTGGCTGCTGCATTACTACTGCATTTCTGTTTTCTGGGATGTGTGAGAAGCAAATAATCTATTCCATCTTCCTAAAAATGTTCCAGATGTCTTTATTATTGAATGTCCATCTTCTTTCATTTATGATTAAGCTCAGATTTGCAGGTTAAGTCACCGTAGGCAGCATCCTGAGCTTCATTGCTCTTTGGAACACATTATTACATTCCCTTCTGTGTTTTCTGGTGAGTCTTGTATTATTTGAAATTCCTTTCGTTTTTATTTAAAAGTCTTTCTCCTAATTGCTTCCAGAACTTGTTTCTGAATTGAATTATTAAATTTAACTACCATGTGTCTTGGAGTTTGCAGCCTTGGATTTCTTCTGGAGGTCACTATGAATTCTTTCAATTGGTATTTCATTTTCTGAATTCAGAAGTTCTGGGCAGTTCTCTTGTATTTTTTATTGGATTGTGGTGTTCACGTTTTTCATCTAGTCATGTTCTTCTGGGAGACCTATAATCCTTAAGTTGTCTATACACATCCTGTCTCTGAGATCAGTATGTTTTGCTTGCAAAGTGAACATATTATCTTTTAATGCTATTGTTTTTTTCTGCTCTTCTAGACTGCCTTTCACTTCTGTATATTTTAAATTCCTAATCTTTTTTATCTCTTTTGTTTCTTTGGTGAGACTTGTCATCACAGAGTCCAGTTTTTCTATTCTGCCCATTATTTATGCTGTGCAGGTTATACATTCTGTATTCATAATTACCATTTCTCTTTTGAACCACTCAGGAACAGGATATTGTGCTTCCATGTTCTCACAGGGTCCTCTGTCTCATAAAATGTTGGATCATTTTCCATTGTTTTGCAAAAAAACTTGTTTACTAGATCTGGAAGCCTTATTTCCTTCTGTTGCTAGTATTTTCCCTGTTGATGTATCTATTTATGTTCAAGGTTTTTTAATTATCTTCTTTCTGAGATTTTTGTTAATTTGTCTTTTTTCTACTTTTATTTTCTATTTGTCACTTTCTGAATATCTCTGAAGGGGGCTTCCTTGGGAGCTAGGTCTCAAAACATCTCAGCCCCTCACATTGGGCAATTCATAGTTTACCAACCTAGGTCTCTGCTCCAAGTGACTTTTTGGTGGACAGAGCTGGCTCCCAGTGGATGCTAAGTGCTTTCCTTCAGGCTTAGTGTGGCGCTTCAAACCCTTCCTTCCCCACCCCACCCCCAACACAATGTCTTGTCCTGTGCCCTATGTTCTTCTGTTCTCTAGGCTGGCATCAGCAAATTCACAGAGCTACCATACTATTGCTTTGTGGTTGTCTGCCTTAGTAAAGGAAGTTCAGAGCTTTGCGGCATTGGTGCTATAGGGTTGTCTTCCCTAGCATGGAGCAGTTCTCAACTTTGCAGCACTAGTGTTGTGAGGTTGACAAAAACAATAATAGAAGAACATATGTGGAACAGAGGCTGTAAGGCTCCTTTCTTATTCACCTGGAAGAAATATCTAAAAAGGCAGTTTCTGAGGGGAGGGAGCTTTAAACCTAGAGGTCCCTCATTATCTCCAGGACCCCAATATTTAGGCGAGCCACCCAATTAACTCTTCATATGTTAAATTTGGCCCCCACAACTGTTACTGTTATTGTTTTTGTCTTTTATATCCCCAGATCTTAACACATAGTAAGTGCTTAATAAATGTTTGTTTGATTGATTGAAAAAAGAACAACAGATTTCACCTGGAGAAACAAATGTCAGGAATTTAAAGGGTAATAATGAAAAAAAGTAGGAAGGAAAGGTGCCTAGCAGTACCAGGTCTAACTATACTACAAAGCAGTAATCATCAAAACAGTTTGGTGCTGGTTAATAAAAAGAAATTTATTAATGGAACTGAGTAGAAGTACAACATAGAGAAGAAAACAAACCTGGTTTCCTGGTGTTTGATAGACATTAAGACCCAGCTACTTAGGAAAGGACTATATGGCAAAAAACTTCTGGGAAAGTTGAAAAGCAGTGTGGCAGAAATTAGGTTTAAGCCAATTCCTCACATCATATGCTAAGATAAGCTATAATTGGATATGTAACTTAGATGTTAAAAAGTCACATTATCAATAAATTAGAGGAGCTAAGTACAAATTTCCTTTGGGATCAGTGGATAGAGGAAGAGTTCTTAAGCATACGTGAGATAGAGAGGATGACAGAATGGATAGTGTTGGTTACATTTAA
The DNA here is from genome assembly GCF_019393635.1 of Dromiciops gliroides. Classification (NCBI taxonomy): domain Eukaryota; kingdom Metazoa; phylum Chordata; class Mammalia; order Microbiotheria; family Microbiotheriidae; genus Dromiciops; species Dromiciops gliroides. The sequence goes on from NC_057866.1 coordinate 95,678,080, forward strand.
TTGAAAAGGGTTTTTTGCCCAACAAAACCAACGCAGATAAAATTAGATTGGAAACAGTTAACTGGGGGAAAATATTTGTAACTTGTTTCTCTAATAAAAGCATTTCCAAGATAAACAATGAATCAATTCAAACTTAGAAGCATACAGACCATTCTCCAATTGATAAATGGTCAGAAGTTATAAACAGAAAGTTTTCAAAGGCAGAAGTTAAAGTTATAAGCAAGCTCCAAATCACTAACAAATAGAGAAATGCAAATGAAAGCAACAGTGAGCTCCCTCTCACAGCCATCAGACTGGCAAAGATGACAAAGACAGATAATGACAAATGTTCCTGAGGCTGAAGGAAAACAATAACATGATCACACTGCTGGTAGAATTTTGAATGAGTCCAGCCTTTCTGGGAAGCAATTTGAAACTATGCCCAAAAAGTCACTACACTGTGTATAGACGTGGATCCAGCATGACCACTTTGATCTTTTTGGGCCTTTATCTTGTTGTCGTATGTCCTTTCTTCTGGAAGAGGACCAATGACATCATGAGGCGATGTCTCGACTTGCTTTCGTTGAATAGCCCATAAAAGCCCCCACCCCAAGCCTCTGTGGCTCATTGCTTAGGTTTTGATGGCTTAGAATGAGTGTAAATAAATAGCCTTTATCTCAAAGATGTTAAAGAGAGAGGAAAAGGACATCCATTAACAAAAAATGTTTATAACAGCCTTTTCTGTGGTAGCACAGAAATGGAAAGTAAAAGGGTCCCCATCAATTGGGGAATGGCTAAAAAAATATGGCACATGAATATGATGAAATACTATTATACTATGAGAAATTATCAAAAGAATGGATTCAGTGACATGGGGAGTTGTGTATAAAATTGATGCAGTGATTTGAGAAGAACTAGGAGAATGATTTATACAATCACAGTATTTTGGAGGTATGCTTCTTTTAAAGACTTAAGAAAAGGAAAAAAAATAAAGACTCAAGAATTCTGATCAGTACAATGGCCAACCACCATTCCAAAGGACCAGTGATGATACATACTATTCAGTTTCTGAAAGGTGATAAACATAAGAGACAGAAAGAAACATTCATTTTGGGACCTAGCCATTATGAAAATGTGCTTTGATTGACTATGCATATTTGTTACAAGATCTTTGTTTTTATTTTATCTTTTGGATGGGGGTTTGGAAATGAGAGAAAATAAATGCTTGTTAATTGAAAAAGAAAACAAAAATAAAGTGGTGATCAGAAGAGCCATAATGACTCCATCAAGAACAGATCAGCAAGCAGAATGACTTCAGAAAGGCCTGGAAAGACATGTTTGAAATGATGTATTGTGAAGTGAGTAGAACCAAGAGAACGCTATTGTACACAGAGACAGCAATATTGTTTGATAAAGAACTGTAAATGACTTGATATGCTCAACAGTGCAATGATCCAAGACAATCCCAAAGGACTATTGATGAAACATACTACCTACCTCCAAAAAAAGGACTGATATTGATGGAACAGACTCAAACATGCTATTTTTCACTTTCATTTTTTTTCTTTTAATCAAGCTTTTGTGTACAAAATAACTAATATGGTAATGTTTTACATAATCATACATGTATAGCCCATATCTGATTGCCCCTCAAGGAAGGAGGAGGGGAGGGAGGGAAAGAGGGATAAAAATCAGAACCCAAAACTATAAATAAAAATGTTTATTATTTTAAAAAAGAAGAACAGATCGAGTCCAACTAAGTTCATTTCCTTTTTGATAGCATTTTTAGACAGATGGCAAGGCAGTCTGATATAGAAAATATGGGGCTGGTCTTAAAAGTTAGAAAGAGTAGGGTTTAAGTCCTACCTCTGACATATTCATTATGTGACTTTTAACTTCATTGTGTCATTCTCAGGGCTCCAGGCGACTTTCTGTAACAATATATACAGGGGGCAGCTAGATGGCGCAGTGGATAGAGCACTGGTCCTGGAGTCAGGAGGACCTGAGTTCAAATCCAGCCTCAGACACTTAACTCTTACTAGCTGTGTGACCCTGGGCAAGTCACTTAACCCCAATTGCCTCACTTAAAAAAAAAAACAACAAAACACAATATATACAAATTGGGGCAGCTAGGTGGTGCAGTGGATAGAGCACTGGTCCTGGAGTCAGGAGGACCTGAGTTCAAAGTCAGCCTCAGACACTTAACACTTACTACCTCTGTGACCTTGGGCAAGTCACTTAACCCCAGTTGCCTCACCAAAAAAACCCAATATATACAAATTGCCAGTCTACGATGGTGGAAGAAGTTTCTATAACAAAGGGTACTGCCTACACTAAAGAAATCATGGCTCTGGACCAAAATTAATAGTAATAATGATAATCGTTATCATTGAATAAACTAGAGGTTGTACCTTATTTGTACACAGTTGTTTGCATGTCTTCTCCCCTTTGGACTGGAAGCTCCTTGAGAATAGGTTTGCCTTTCCTGGCATCCCTAGTGCTTAACACAGCGAATGGAACATACTAAGAGCTTAATAAATGTTTCTCGACTGAGTCATGATATTCTTGTGAGCAAGAAAAGAGATATGGACTAGATCAAACCTTAAACTGTGGGTCACAACCCCATATGGAGTTACATAACTGAATGTGGGGGTTGTGACAAATTTGGCAACAGTAAAAGGTTATGTATACCTATTTTATATACCTATATACCCAGAGTCATGTTAAAATTTCTTGGGCAAAAAGGGGTCATGAGTGGAAAAAGTTTAAGAAGCCCTAGATTAGATTAAAGTAGAATTAGTTGGATTTGGAACTAGTTGAAAGACCACCTCCAAAAGTAGCCACTACCAGCTTGATATCAATGTGGAAAAATGTCTGTAATAGAATGCCCCCCAAAAATATGTGCTTGGCTTTGTGCTATTTAGTGTTTTTATTAATGAAGTCATTGAAAATATAGATAGCATTGTTATAAAGTTTGCACATGACACAGAGAGCTATTTAAAAAATGGAAAATAGGAAGTCCATTTTCACTTTTTAAAAAAATAATAAACATTTTAATTTATAGTTTTGAGTTCCAAATTTTATCCCCCTTTCCCTCCCTCCTCTCCCCCTTCCCAAGATAGTAAGCACCAGGTATAGATTATACATGTGCAATTATGTAAAACATTACCATATTAGTCATTTTGTACAAGAAAACTTGAATAAAAGAGAAAAATGAAAGAAAGTGAAAAACAGCATGCTTCAGTCTGTGTTCAATCAACATCAGTTCTTTCTTTGGAGGTGGATAGTATGTTTCATTAATAGTCTTTTGGGATTGTCTTAGATCATTGTATTGCTGAGAATAGTTAAGTCATTCACAGTTCTTTATCAAACAATATTGCTCTGTGCACAGTGTTCTCTTGGTTCTGCTCACCTCACTATACATCAGTTCATACAAGTCTTTCCAGTCCTTTCTGAAATCATCCTGCTTGTCATTTCATAGCACAATAATATTCCATCACCATTATATACTACTACATCTTGTTTAGCCATTCCCCAATTGATGGGCATCCCCTCAATTTCCAATTCTTAGCCACCACAAAAAAGAGCTGCTAGAAATATTTTTATACAAATAGATCTTTTTCTCTTTTTGGGGATGTCTCTGGGATATAAACCTAGCAGTAGTATTGCTGGATCAAATGGTATGTAGAGTTCTACAGCCTTTGGGGCATAGTTCCAAATTGTTTTCCAGAATGGTTGGATCTTTTCACAACTCCACTAACAGTGGATTAGGGTCCCAATTTTCCCACATCCTATCCAACATCTAATATTTTCCTTTTTTGTTATATTTGCCACTCAGATAGGTGCGAGGTGATACCTCAGAGTTGTTTTAATTTGCGTTTTTCTCAGCAATAATAATCTAGAGCATTTTTTCATATGATTATAGATAGCTTTTTTTTCTTTGTCTGAAAACTGTCTGTTCATATCCTTTGACTATCAGTTGGGGAATGGCTTGTATTTTTATAAATTTGACTTTGTTTTCTATATAATTGAGAAATGAAGTCCTTATCAGAGATATTTGTTTCAAAAATTCTTTCTCAGTTTTCTGCTTCCCTTATAATCTTGGTTAAATTAGTTTTGTTTGTGCAAAACCTTTTTAATTTTATATAATCAAAATTATCTATTTTATATTTTTTTGCTTATGGTATCACCCTTTATGTGTAAATCATGTACCCATTTTGACCTTATTTTAGTATACAGTGTGAAATGTTGGTCTATACCTAGTTTCTGCCATACTGTTTTCCAGTTTTCCCAGAAGTTTTTGTCAAATAATGAGTTTTTGGATCTTTGGGTTTATTATATATTAGATTACTATAGTGTAGTTCTGCCTATTCTATTCCACTGATTCACCTATTTCTTAGCCAGTACTACATTGTTTTGATAATACTGTTTTATAATATAGTTTGAGATCTTCTAGACCACCTTCTTTTGTATTTTTTTCATTGATTCCCTTGATATCCTTGAGCCTTTGTTTTTCCAGATGAATTTTGTTATTATTTTTCTAGATTTATAAAATATTTTGATAGTTTAATTGGTATTCTACTAAATAAATAAATTAACTTAGGTAGGATTATCATGTTTATTATATTGGCTTGGCCTACCCATGAGTAATTAATATTTTTCCTGTTGTTTAGAACTGACTTTATTTGTATGAAAAGTGTTTTATGGTTCTGGACACAGAGTTCCTGGGTTTGTCTTGGCAGGTAGACTCTCAAATATTGTATATTGTCCACAGTTATTTTAAATGGAATTTCTCTTTCTATCTATTGTTGCCAGACTTTGTTGGTAAAATGCAGAAATTCTGATGATTTATGTGGGTTTATTTTGTATCCTGAAACTTTGCTAAAGTTGTTAATAATTTCAAATAGGTTTTTAGTTTATTCTCTAGGATTTTCTAAGTATAACTTATCATCTTTAAAGAGTGATAGTTTTGTTTCCTCATTACTTATTCTAATTCCTTTAATTTCTTCACTAGAAGTCTTCAAACACTATCTTTTAATCAGAGTAAATTTGTTAGAGGAAGCTAAATGACAAGGTAGATAGAGTATTAGACTTTGAGTCAAAAGGCCTGAATTCAAATCCTCTGCCTTCAAATCCTAACCCCATTAGCTGTCTGACCCAGGGCAAGCCACTTAATCTTTCTCAGCCTGTTTCCTCATCTATAAAATGGAAATCATAATAGCACCTACCTCACAGGGTAATTGTGAGGATTAAATAAGATAATATATGTAAATGACTTTGTGACTCTTAAAGTGTTACATAAATTCTAGCTATTTTTATTACTATTAAATTCTCAATCAGGTATAGGTTGGATTAGTTGGTTCCTGAAGTTCCTGTGATTCTGATTTTGTGAAGTAAACATAATCTGTTTCCTGAACTATACGTTAAGCCTTCCTAGCATGGTAGAACCTGACAGTGCTTCTTGAGTTTACCAAGAACCCAGGGTAACTTCCATATCTTAATGAGACATTAAAGTAGGACTTCATGGAGGGACCTTGTAAATATCAGTACTTGATAAATATATGTTGAATGAATTATATTGGATGTTATCAATCTGTCGTACAGGAAGCCACAATCCCTAAAAGTCTCAGCTATGGAAGCCTTATTTAAGTGCCCTGGCATATTGAAATATAGTCTAGCATCATACTAATCTCAGCAAATAACACCAGGATCTGATTTTAGATGATGGTTTCATATTCTTCCTAGCAGTCATTTTATGAAGATTTGAAGCAGTTTAGTACAAGCAGACTGAGACATAGTAGAAAGAGCACTGGATTGTGAGTCAGAGGATCTGGGTTCAAGTTGTGGCTATACCACTTCCCACCTGTGTGATCATAGGAAAGTCATTACCATGCTGGTCCTCAGAGTCCTTGTCTTTGAAATGATCTCAAAAGTCCCTTCCAACTCTAAAAATCTGTAATCCTGTGATTTACAGAAATGTAGCAAACTCTACTAATTTGACTTTCCTTTCTTCTCTCTTCTGTGCCATCACAGTAGAAAACCAACATGTAGGAGAAAAAGGAAAAGAAACAAAGAGTTTATATAATCCACAGGATGGATTACCACTGCCTGAATAATGTGTATTACTATAAGCCTCAGAAGGCTAGCTACCCAACAGGGCCTTATTTAAACTTTGTAACTCTCTTCATGTCTAACAAAGTGTACTGTACAAAATAGATGTTTAGACATTTCTTTAATCAGATTATATGATACTCATTTTAGTGTTTAAACAGCTTGCAGTTGCATATTGAAACCTTCAGTTGACCTAATACCACTCATGTTATCGCCTGAGGTTATAGATATCTATCTCTATCTCTTTTTAGTCTCTGTGGACATATGTACTGAATTGAAACTGGAAGGGACCTTGGAAACAATCTAGTCTAACCCCCTCATTATATAGAGGAGGAAACATTCTATGTAATGAACAACATTCATTCATTTTTCTGACTTAGTTAAATAACATGAAACCATTCATAGTCAAAGGTCCTCTCTCCCAACTTCCTCGTTTATCTTGTGTGATCTTACAGAATCGTTAGTTGTTGCTATTAATTGGTTTCATCACAATCATTTTCATGTCCATAATCTGTAACACTGTATCAGTCTCTACAGTTATCATTTGATTTCAAGCAACAGTGTACAATCAAAATTTTAGAGTTTCTCCTCTTATTCCAGTTTATGACACTGGGATAATGAGGCCTTGGACAAATCCTCGTCGTCTTCCTTTAGTTTTCTCATTTGGAGAACAGGCATATTTAAACAGTTACAGAGATATGTGCTGAGAAATATTGATGAACTGCCTGGAGAATGTTAATTATTCCAAATGTTGCACCTGGTATTACTTCCACCACGAATAGTTAAAAAATTAAAAAGACACTATGAAAGAAACCATATTCAGTACAGGTATCTTAGAAAACCACTGGTGATCGAGCAATCTTCTGATGGTAAATCTTTTTCTTAATTTAAATCGCCTATTGTGTGTTCTTTATCCCTTTTAAAAGACATTCAATGAAATAAAGACTTCATAAGGACAGCTACAATTGGAAAAGAAGCCATATGGTCTGATCTTGTAACAGGAATACAAATAAACTGAGCATTGTACTAGTGTCCATGAAATACATTAAAAAAAAAAAACCTGAGAGGAAAACCTGCCGCTCATTGGGTGGTTACTCTAGGGTATGTGGAATGAAAGAAAGACATAGGTTGAAATTACTCAAAATGAGGTGGAATTGATGAATTGCAATCTGTACCTGGGAAGGGACTACCTATGCTGATCACAGATTCATCCCCTATAACACTATCATCGCACGAGATTATCAGAGAACACAAACTAATACTTGTTTGTCCCACTTGGCAGTGATGGGCTCTCAACAGAAATTATCCAGTAAGAGGTTCTTGTCTAAAAGGAGAAGTGAATGTCTGTTAACCACCCTTCCCCATACGTGCTTTTTGGACAGCAGCATCAAGACAAGCTCCTGTTCATCGGATGGCCCCGACCAGGAGGAGATCCAGCTGGCCTTACAGGCTGCGAAAAGGGCTACAAGGGAAAAGATCAGATCCAGGTTTCACAGCAGCAGTGACCTAATCCACCGGCTTTTTGTCTGCATATCAGGTGTGAGCTCTGCCTTTTAAAAATGTCTTTGGATAAACTCAGGATGACTCAAAGTGCCTGAAAATCTCATATAGAGATGTAGCCCCTCCTAGAGTTTATAAGCTATAAGAGTGTATGAGCTGAAAAAAAAAAGAGTGTATGAGCTGACAAACACTTGTATAAAAATTATTGGGGTGGTGCAATGGATAAAGCACTGGCCCTGGATTCAGGAGGACCTGAGTTCAAATGCGGCCTCAGACACTTGACACTTACTAGCTGTGTGACCCTGGGCAAGTCACTTAACCCTCATCGCCCCGCCCCCCCCCCCAATTATCTACTTAATACTCTGAAAGATTTTTGTTGCCCATTTTTTAAAAACAAGCCCATCTAGATAGTGAGCAGCTATGAATTGCTATAGATTATAAGGATTGGCTTAGCCTCTTATTCCTAATATAGATAGATGGTTACACATACCTGGCACTGGAGATGATTTTTAAATTGCTATTTATGTGATGTTTGAAAGTGACTGTCACCACTCAGCAATATGTATGGTTGAAATTTGCCTCTCTAGGTAGAAACAATAGGGAGACAACATATGTCAGCTCAACATAAGGAAGAATTTCCTAATTATTTTAGATGTTCAGAAATTGAATGGGCTGCCTCAGGAAGTAATCCAAATGATGCTAACTCACATTCATATGGTACTCTAGGAGTGACAAAGTGTTTTTCTTCACAATGACCCCACAGGGTATATGGAATGAAAATGATCCTCCCCATTTTATAGAGGGAAAATAGCCTCATTCAATTTACAAGCACATATTCACCACCCACTCTGGGCCAGGCATAGTGCAAAGACACAAATAGGACAGTCTTTGCCCTCAAGGAGCTTACATTCTATCAGAAGAGACAACATATCCACATAAAACTATATGGACTAACTACCAAATAAATCCAAGGTAGCTAGAACCGAGGTGGGGGGGAATCAGGAAAAGTGTCAGGTGGAAGGTGGGGGTTTGAGCTGATTCTTAAGGGAAGTCAGATATTCTATAAGGCAGAAGGGAAGAGAGTACATTCTAGGCATTTGCATATGGGCATTACGAAGGTATGGAAGTGAGGAGCAGCTAGGTGGTGCAGTGGATAGAGCACCAGCCCTGGAGTCAGGAGGACCTGAGTTTAAATCCAGCCTCAAACACTTAACACTTACTAGCTTCGTGACCCTGGGCAAGTCACTTAACCCCAATTGCCTCACCTAAAAAAAAAAAGTATGGAGGTGGGAGATTTGAGGGCCATGTGTAAAAACAACAGTAAGAAGCCCAGTTTGGCTGGATTATAGACTACAGGAAGGAGAGTAAATCTATAATGAGATTGTAAGTGGGAGATCAGGGCCAGATGGTGAAGGGCTTGAAAGACCAAACAGCCGAGTCTATATTTTATCTTAGAGACAATACTGAGTAATTGAAGTTTACTGAATAGGGAAATGACATTGTCAGACCGTGTTTAAGGAAAATTACTTTGGCAGCTGTATGAACTGGAGAAACAAGAGACTTGAAGAGACCAATTAGGCATCATTGCAGTAGTCCAGGCAAAAGGTGGTGAGGGCCTAAACTATGGGAAGAGGAAAAAAGGGACAGATGCAAGAAATGTCAAGGAGGTAGAAATAAGATTTGGCAACTGACTGGGTCTGTAAAGTGAGTGATTGTGGATAATTGTGAGGTTGTGAACTTCAGATCCTGAAAGAATAGTGAAAGTGGCTTAATTAGAGTTGGGGAAGAGTTGTAGCTAATATTGTTGGTTAGGTAATGGAATGAGTAGTGAAGAGCCTTGAATGGCAGCCTAGGTTTAGATGTCGTTAAGTAATGTCAATTAATGAGAGAAATTCATTCTGAGGAGTGAAATCATGTTAGTTGTGTTTTAGAAAGATTCATTTTTCATCAGCATAAGTTAAATTGGTGAGTGTAGCTATTATTCCCCTTGACTTTGGGGGAATAATACAGAAGCTGATATAATAATGTAACATGAGATAGAAGACAAGAACGTGTGTGGCGGCAGTACAAATAGGATCATAAGAGCTGAATCCTGTCTTTTTAGAAGGGAGCAAACTGAAACCCAGAAAAATTAAATAACTGCCAGCCCCAGTAACTTTGAACCCTCATTTTACTGATGGAAAAAACTGAGGCATTGTCATGAAGCAGGCCTATATATTACTATGTTAAGTCATGGTAACTAATTGGTATCTTGTGTCACTTAGTAGAGAGGCCTGTTGCTTATATGCTCATTAAAATGTCTTTTCCTTTCGTTTTTAATTATCCAAATTCTACCTTTCTACCCATCTTCTAAGCCCTAGATCAGATTTCCTGATCTTCTTTGCTAGAAACAATTTCTCCTTCCTCTGAACTTCCATCAGACTTTGTACCTCTCTGATTTTCTATATTTCATTCAGCTTTGTTGCAGAGTTCTTACATCTCTTCCACTAGACTGTCAGATATGTAAGGACAAAGACTTGTTCATCTTTGTATATCCTAGCTTCTAGCATAGTGTCTGACTCATTACTAGTATCTCATTAATATTTCATGGATGGGCAGAAGCATGAATGAATGAATCCGTCAATCATCTGATCAGTGCTTCATTTGATGAGTAGTGAACAGTAGTTGAATTGGGATCAGGATGCAGTTATCAAAACTAGCAGGGGAAACTTCTGGATAGGTCAGGACAGGTAGCTAAAAAGCCTCTGTTTTCTTCACAGCCCTGTATCAGGTACAAATATAATCTATACATAGTTATACTACATATATACATACATATGTACCTATGCATATGTGTGTGTGTGTGAGTGTGTGTGTATATATACATACATACATATACACACTCACATATATTTGGAAGGGCATCTGGCCAGACACCCCTCCCCCCATTTGACAGAGACTCTAGGTAAACAGAGTCGAGTAATTAAACCTGGGTCTTCTGCATCCAGATTCTGGGTTTGTACCACAGTGCATACCCACTCCTTATGAAATGTTGGAAAGACAGAAGATCATTCCTTCTATATCAAAGTGGGCAATGTCATACTTACCTATGGGGATCTGGATAATGTCTTAGAGAATTTTGGTTAATGAGATATCATGATTTTTCTTAATGGATCCATGAGGTAGAAGCAAAACAATAAAAATCCTTTCCATCCAGCCAGATCATTCCCTCTCAGTGGGAGCAGTGGAGCCTATTGTTTCCATGACTGTTCTAAGGGCATGTTATCCTTTTGGCTATGAATTCAAATATGTAATTTTTGAAACATCATGATAACACTTATTTTCAGTAATTGATTTGATATGAATGAGTAACTAGTCCTCAGTTTCTCCCCATCACTCTTAGGTGTTGCTGATCAACTACAAACAAATTATGCAAGTGATTTACGAAGTATTCTTAAAACCTTATTTGAAGTTATGGCAACTAAGCCAGACACAGAAGACGGGGAAAAGTTAAAGAAAGGTAAGTAGTGTGAATGAAATATTTACTTAATTCATGGTTCTGCAGTATCTATGACAGGAATTTGATTCATACAGAAAATTATATTTCATAGCTCTTATTAAAACCATCTTTAGATTATATTGCTTTTATATATAATAAAAATGTTTCCTCCATTAGAAAGGGAGGAATTTCAAATTTGTGTTTTTAGCACTTAGTACAGTGTAGAGGTTTTTTTAAGCCAGTCCAGAATAAGCAATTGGAAAATTTTTTTTCATTCATTCATTATATTTTAGAGGTGTATACTCTTTTAATCAGTATATCTATGCCTTCAAATTGTTCTCAGTCATATTATTTGAATCCCTATTTGACTATACAACAGAAACACATTTCCAAGCTTTGTAGTCATAAGAAAACATACAGCTACTTTGGACTATCTTATGATAGTTTCTCAAGACATTATACATGTATGTGTATATGATACATATACATATAATAGATCCTAATGCTAGTGTTGACTTTCATTTACATAGCATTTTTAGATTTACAAAGCACTTTGCTCACAACAACCTTGAGAGAGAGAAAGCACAAATATAATTACACCCATTTTACAGATGAGGAAACTGAGTCTCAGAGAAGTTGAGTGATTTGCTTTAGTAGCATAAAGCTAGTAAACATCAGACCTTGCACTTGCGCCCTGATTTCCTAACCCCAAGACCATTGGTGTCCAGGAAGAAGACAGCATTTATGTAGCATAGACCTCCTAGGTTCAGTGAAAAGTAGGTAAGAAAATGCAAGGACAAGATTCAAACCCAGATCCTCTGACTCCAAGTGCAGCGTCCTTTCTACTCCCTCACCGTAGTTATCCTGAGACAGCATTTTATTTCAGAACACACCCCGTGCCTTTCTTCCACTCTAGTTCTCTCTGAACCTCCAGAGGGAGCTCTAACACCTGGGGTAGCCATCCCTAGAGTTCACATAGCCGTTTTAACTCTTGATTCCGGCTCATTGCTGTTACTCTCCATTTGTTTGCTGCAGAGGTTAAATTCTTAATGGACATATATCAGTGTATTCAAAGGGCTGTGCTTTGTTTTTCAGTAAATCAGAATTTAAGAAGCGCAGCTCTGGAAGACTGTGCCCTTTGCCAGGAAACAATATCTTCTTCTGAACTTGCAGCAAAAGCAAGAGATGGAGATTTTGAAGGTACTTGGGAATTTCTGTGAGATCCAATGAGGGAGATTCTGGGGGTGGGTTGGGGTAGAGGGAGCACTGGGGGAAAGGACAGAAAAGAGGAACAGTATCCAGGTTCACAAATATAACTTAGTAGAAGCAATAGGAAAGTTCATAAATTTCAAAAATTCTGTTCAGGCATTTTTCACTTATGTCCAATTCTTCATGATGTTTTCTTGGCAAAGCTACTGGAGTGGTTTGCCATTTCCTTCTCCAGCTCATTTTACAGATGAGGAAATGGAGGCAAGCAGGGTGAAGTGACTTGCTCAAAGTCACACAACTAGTAAGTGTCTAAGACTAAATTTGAGCTCAGGAAGATGAGTCTTCCTGACTGCCAGCTGGGCACTCTATCCACTGGACCACCTAGCTGCCCAAATTTCAAAAATAAGAAGTGCTATTTTGATCTATCTTATGAAAACAAGTCTTTAAATGGCAGGTGATTATGGAAAGTGAAACAAGATGAGTCGTCAATCATCCCACAAGCCCAAGGCCCCCCTGAGCATGCTAGGACCACTCCCTCCCTCTTGCCATCCTGTAAGCTCCAGTTCAGTTCCCTGCAGGATTAAGGCTTTCCCTTTACAAGGAACCCAGGCCTCTCTTTGTGGAGACTTGGCTTGATTCTTTTCAAATTCAGGGCCTCACAAAATATCATTGCCTCTAGCAAAAGGGGGAAATGAAATGCTCATGTTTTTCTCACTTACAGCCTGAGGGTAATTACCAGCTCCCCATTTTAAACCAGGCATATATTGATCTCAGTTTCTTGCTAGGCAAGCAAAGTATAATACCAATCTCTACTACCACCTTCTCTCATTCCTTTGCCCCCTCCCACCATTGCCCAGTTGTCTTAAATTAGCTCCAAGCTCCAAAACCTAATTCTGCTGACCAGATATAGTCTCTCCCCTTCCTCTCCTCACACGGTCAATAAGTAAATTAGAAATATTCAGGTATGTTGGCTAATGTTTTATATCCCTGTTAAAAAACTTGGAAACCAAAGTATGCATTTAAAAAAAGAGGGAAGCAAAAACAGCTGAATTGAGCAGAGAGTCCTTAGGGACTTTGGGCTTCCCCTCAGGAGGAGCAGGGAGGCAAGGAAAAAATGCATGAGCTGCTTCTCCTCCTTTGCATCTGACAGCTCTGTCAGAGCCCCTGGTATTCACTGGACTGAAACACATGCTCTCTGGGCTCTGCACTACTCCTCCCATAGCCACATTTCCTCCTCCTGCCTCACATATTATTTATAGCGACCTCTGCCTCTTTTCTGCTTATCTGATTCGTTTGGCTTCTTTCACTTCCACAGTCCCCTACTTGGAAGCCCCTTGCCCCAAGGTCAGTCTTAGTGGTATTCTGGGTAGTCAGCTTCCAGGTCAGTGTCAGAAACCCCTTTGGAGCTTAGAGAATGATGAAAAGGAAGCCTGCCTGCCGTCTGTCACACAGCCCCTGTCTGACCTTGCTCTGGTTAAAACCTTTGGCAGCCCTCCAAAAGGTGAATTACATCCTTCCCAGGGCCAGAGCATTGTGAAAGAGGAAAAAGTAAGGTTATAGAGAGCCTGCCGCACCTGAAAACCAGGTAGGAAACTGGCCGGATAGGAAATGGACTATTGAGAATAAGGCCAGTTTGGCCTTCAGCAATCAGACTCAAGGTAGCTTGTTTTAAGTTGTAGTGGTTTTTTTTAAGCATTAAAAAAAACCCTCAGAAAAAAAGAGGCCTAAATTTTGTTCTCCTTAGCTTGGCTCCTTGAGAATGGGCTGGCACCGATCACATTGGCATGGCAACAGTGGGTATGTCCTAGATAGGAAGGTTTTTGTGGCACAGAAATGCCCTAAGGTTAATGGCACACCTGGGGGCAGGAAAGAAACCCAGAATTTTTAAGCACCTTGGACAGTTTGGCTGCATTATATACTGAGATGTTGAAGATGTTAACTTAGAGCTCCACTCCCCAAATGCAGGGGTCCTCTCACCCTCAACAAAAATCAGTACACACAACAAAAATTGCTTCTCCACAGAGACTGAATTTCCCTTTCCCTGGCACTGCTACAGAATCACCCCAGACATGCTTTGATCCCACTCTTCAAGGCTTCTCAGTGAAGGGCTGGGCAGGAGCCTAAGCATCCTCCAAAAGTCAGTCTCCTGGTTTTACTGCTCCAGAGATATGGAATGCCTTTTGATAAAGAGCACTGTCATTCAATTTCCTCTATTGGCTCTGCTCCATGTACGTGTGTGCCAGAAAACCCACTAACCAATGTGGCATCTGGCATCGTGGGAATGCATACAACTGAACAACAAACATTTTGGAAACCAGAATAAACTCGTCTTAATTCCTAGGTTCTATTTAATTTTATAGAGATCAACAATGATGAGGTATTGTAGTAAACAAGAAGCTCTTGCTTTTGGAGTCGGAAAGCCTGGCTTTGATTTTCATTTCTGAAACTCAGTGTGTGAACTACGCAAATCTGAGCACTGAATTCAGTGATTTCCAGGATCCCTTGCAGCTCTAATTCTTATGATCCCATGATATTTTCTGAAAGTCACTTTTTTATCAACCCATGCTGGTGAAAATTTAAAGAGAAAAAAGCTTCAATTCTCTGCAGCTTTTCCTTAGGAACTGCAAGTTGATAGGTTAGGAAGCCACTATTAGTATTGGGCATTTCTCCTGCTCTGTTTTTAAGCAGTCATAAGCTCTTACTGTCTGTATACTTTGGGCTATGCACAATTCAAATCTTGCTTTGGAAAACTGATATGGTGAGGGTACCTACCCACTAAATGCTGAAGAAAAAATGTGTACTCCTTATTCCCGAGCCTAATTAAGTCATGGAAGAGTCACAATTATCTTAAAGAACTGAAAGGATAATTCTAATACATGGGAAATCATATCTTTATTTTCAGGTAGTCATAGGGGGCAGGGAGAGGGTGCCTCCGAAATTGGGCAGGGAAGCAAATAGTATACATTTCTTTTCATGTGATTTGCAGCAGTCATGACAAAGGGCCTTTAAAAATGCCCTAAAAGCAAACGAAGCTATATTGTGGGGCTGTGTGCCAGAGATAATGTTTTGTTCCTCAGGCGTGTTTTGAATTGTTATTATTTTTTCTTTCCAATAAACAGAGTAAAAGATTTTCCATGCAATTTTCTCTGAAGAACAGCTCTAATCCATTTTAAAGTGTAATTACATAAATATGAAAAAGCTTTATGTAGGGAATAAGATGTCAAGGCAGATAAAGTTGAAAATGACTCAATAATAATTTCCAATTAATTTTTCTATTGTGCCAATATCACTGAAAATGTTACCAAGAGCAATAAAGAAAGCTCACATTCTCAAATACAGAAACAAGGTTTGAAGGGAAAACATGTACTAGAAAGGAGAATAGAAAGTACTGGAAAGCAGAAATGTCCATTCTAGTATGTGTCACAAGTCAGCCTTCTTTTTGAAAAACAAAATATGAATTTAAAAGTAAAAACTGAGGATTTTTAGCTCTGAGATAGAGGCTTTCTTTGGCATATTCCGGCAACCTGAGTATTGCCTACCATCCTGGTTTGGATTTTTAATAAAGAGAGCCATTTGTATTGATTTATTTTTTTGCTTAGGAGACACACGTAAGAATATGGAATAGCAATGCCTTTTCAGAGGAGAATTACTAATGGACTTAGCATTTTTTCTTCTTGCCATATTATCATTCTCCAAGTATGAATCACTGGATCTCAAAGTTAGATGAGACATTAAAGACTATTTAGCCCAACCCCTACTTAAATAAGAACCCTTTCTACAAAATGCCAAACAAGAGGTCATCCAGACTTCATTTAAAGATCCCACTAACTCTGAATGTGCCATATGCACTAGGAAGTTGTTACGAATTTTCCCCTTAAATCAAACTTGAATCTGCCTCTTTAGTTCTATTTTCTTGGACCAAACAGATATCCATCTTAACAATATCCTTCATAAAAATACATTACCTAGAACTAAATATTATAAATGTGGTCTGACCAGGGTAAATTGGATCGTCATCTCCATAGTCCTTGACACCATGCCTCCCTCACACTACATCTATGATCTTATTATTTTGGGGGAGCTGCCGTATCACAGTCAGCTCGTATTGTGCCTGAAGACAACTAAAAATCAACTTATGTCTAGTCAGTCCTCTTCCATCTTGTACTTGTGATGTTGATTTTTTAAAATCTAAGTATGAGACTTTATACTTAGGTCTTTTCAATGTCATCTTATTAAATTCAGCTCAGTAATCAAGGCTATAAGATCTTTTTTGCTGTCATTGAGTATATTATCTTCAAATTTAATGAGCATGTCACCATCTATGCCTTTATTCAAATGAGTAATAAAACTGCTACACAGCCTGGTGCCAAGCACAGATTTCTGAAGCTCTCCACTAGAAAGAACATCACTTCCGAGATGACTGAACACATTAATGGTTACTCTTCAAATCCAGCCATTTATTTGATTCTGAATCTACCAAAATGTACTATCATCTGGCCTACATTTCTTTTCTATGAAACTAATGAGAGATTTTGTCAAATGGTTTGCTATAATTTAGTTAAACTATAGCTTCAGCATTATCCTGATCTACCAATCATATAACTCTGCCAAAAAGAGAAATATCTGAATGACCTTCTCTTGCTGAAGCCAAACGGGCTCTTTGTGATCACAACTCCCCTTTTTAACATGTTCGCTTACAATCTCTAAAATTTCACCAGGAAATTCTGTAGACTTCATTCTCTTCCCTCTTGGAAATCAGGAAACGGTCTTGCCACTTTGTTCTCTCCTTTCATCTCCTCTCTCTCTCTCTCTCTCTCTCTCTCTCTCTCTCATATCCATACCATCTCTTCTTCCTTGAATTCTGGGATCCTGCTCTCTCCTCTTTCTTCTTATGTGGCTGGTTGTGCCTTCTCAGGGTTCTTTGCTAGATTATCAGCCATTTTCCTCTCCCCGATTGTAGGTATCCTCTGTGGCTCCCTTCTGGACACTTGTCTCTCCTTACCTTTTATTAGGTTTCATTGGTTTCCATGGAGTTCATTTAACAATTTAGCAAAGATTACTTCCAGATCTATCTCTCTAACCCTCATCTCACTTGTAAGGTCCAGTTCTGCATCCCCAACTGCCAGCTGGATATCTCCATCTGGTTGAACCACTGGCACCTCAAATTCTGCATGGAACTCTTTATCTTCCCCTTTAAACCTACTCCCTCTCCAAACTTCCCTACATCGGGGGAAGGCACCAATATTCTTCAAGCTTCTCAGGCTCACAACCTCAGAACCATCCCTAATTCTTTCCTCTTTCTCATCTCCTATATATAAGAATTTGCCAAGTCTTATTGATTCAACCTCCATGGAATCACTGGCATCTCTCCTCTCTCTACTCACATAACCATTCCCATAGTTCAGACCCTCATCATCTCCCGAAGGGACTGTTGCAATCACCCCCTAATTGATCTTCTTGCTTCCAGTTTCCTTTGTCTCTAATAGAGACACCAAATTCATATTCTTTTGGGGGGGGGCAGGGCAATGAGGGTTAAGTGACTTGCCCATGGTCACACAGTGAGTGTCAAGTGTCTGAGGTTGGATTTGAACTCAGGTCCTCCTGAGTCCAGGGCCAGTGCTCTATCCACTGCACCACCTAGCTGCCCCCCCCCAAATTCATATTCTTAAGGCACTGGTCTAACAAATCATGTCATTTTCTTGCTCAGAAATCTTCAATATCTGCCTGTTGCCTCTGATATAAAATACATACTCCCCAACCTGGCATTTAAGACCCTCTATAGATCTGCTTCCTCCTCCCTTTCTAGGCTTATTTCATATTGTTTTCCTTTCCTTATATTCCAGCTGACATACTTATTGGCTGTTCTCCTAACCCATCAATCCATCTTATACCATCTTGCCTTTGTATATGTTTGAAAGGTTCTTCTTTACCTACGGCTTAAAAACCTTATCCTCTTTCAGAGATCGGTTTAGCTATTATCTCCTTTAGAAAGCTTTTCATTTATCCTACAGGTATCAAGCTCTCTCCCTCCTTAAATTACCTTGTGTTTATTTACTGTGGTATACATTGTATCCTTCCCCCATTAGAATATAAACTTATTGAAATCAGGGACTACTTTGTTTTTATCTTTGTATTCTCAGAACTTAGCACAGTGCTTTATATATAATAGCTGTATAATAAATGTTAGTTGAATGAAATTAACTAACCAGACTGAGCTGCCCAAGGGGAACTTGTGATGGACTGAGAAATGTTTGGGGGCCTTGACTTGAAGTTTATTGCTCTATCAGTGTGTCCCAAACTTGCCTGCTTTGACTCTGAAGCATCTCAAACCACCCTTCATGGAGATATTTAATGTTTCTACCTTATCCCCTTCTCCACCCTACAAGTATAAAAACACTCACATTATTTTCTGTGATCCTTGAAGCCATCTTCATTGAAATAAGAAAAGCCCATTAAGCAGTGTTTTATGACTGACCAGAGGGGGTCACTGTAGCATTGCCTATAGCTTACCAAGAACTAAGGCAGAGCTCTTGGCTCTATATGTCTTGGTACCAAAATTGGTAATAGAGCCAAGATTATGCTTTGGCAATGCTGAGGACCTCTACTAGAATCACCATCTGCCCCTCCACAGGCCAGCCTGGTCAAATCAAGTTTAATTTGTTCCTTCCTGGAAGCTCAGTTAAATGCGTTTAGTCCATCTTTTTCTACTACCACCTTTGAAACAAAACATGCTAGACTTGATTTTTATCTTAATAAAGAACTTATTTTTTTCATTGGTCTTTTTTCTGCTTTCTGTGTTTTGACAAATTGGAATTTCTTTGAGGCTATTTAAAAATCATCCTTCCATATGTTATCACCATATTACCAGTAATTTTTTAAATTACCTGTCTTTTGTGTTTACCTAAAATTTTTTAAATAATTTTCCACTATCACATTGATTCTTTTATCTAAACTATTTAATTATTTTTCTACTTTTCTGTCCACATTTTTAAAATTTACTGTGAATTTTTCTCTTGGTACTTAAATTCTTGTTTTCCATTAAGTACTCTTTTTTGCCTTTCACATTTGAATAATAATTTGCCCTTTGCCTATCAGTTCAGATGTTCCTCTCTTCTCCTCTGTATTTGCTTTCCTGAGCACTCAAATGACTCAGCCTTCTCCCTTACAAAGCCATTTGGCATAAAGATCAGAATTCTCCCTCTTTCTGATACACACTTTACATTGCCTGGCTGATCTCAGAAAGAGGACTTAGAGAGAAGGCTTCTGAGGTAGAGAATTGTATGTTTCCATTTTTTCCTGCATATAGAGTTCATGGGGCTCAGTGGCTCAGGAGCAGAAGCAAAAAAAAAAAACAACCAAATGTATTCAGTGTTCTATGGACCCAGCTTCCAGCTCTGTTCTAGGTTTATGCTTGCAGGCTAGGTCACAAAGCTGGCTGCATTTCAAATCATCTTCTGTTTTATCCTCTCACAGAAGAACCTTTGCACAGTGAGTCTTTTTGAAAATTTGTTGCAGAAGAGTGGCTGGTAGCCCATCTTATCACTGTTAGACTTAGAAATATACCCACCACAGACAACATAGCTCCCAAGAAAATCTGGGAGTGTTCAAGAAACAAAAGGGTCAAAGGAACATAGAATAATACAAGACTAATTGTTTTAGTGTGACATTTAAAATCTAATGTGTGGTCACCTTATTCCTGTCCCAAATGTAGGGAAAACTAGCTAGGTTTTACTTATAAATTAGAAGCTTTAGCACCAAGTTTTGGCATTAAGCATTTATTAGTGAAAAAGAGAACACCTGGATCAGAAAGTCAAGAAAAAGGCCTATCTAACCTAGAGTTCTCAAGTTCTCCCATCACCAGCCTGTTCTAGCAACCAACTGCCCCCAGGATCCTTCTTCTGCTTCCCTAAGAGAGGTGGTCCTTCCACACTGCTTCAAGCTAATTGGCTAGCATCACCCAAATCCATTGGTTCGCTGGACTTGAGGGTGGTCATAGTCCACCCTTGAGCTGTTGAGGTCATAGTCCACATTCTTCTAAGAACAATACCATCTTGAGGGCCAGACAGGTGTGGTTTCAATTGAATTAACTCTAAGTACATTAACCAGGGAAGTCAGTCAATTCTCAGTCAATCCAATCAGTCCAAATCAATCCCAGCTGAGGCCTTTGGACTTTGGCAAAGCCTATTATTTTCTGACAAGAGTAACCTTAAAACCCTGACGTTAGCTGCTGTTTCCTTAACAACAGAGAAGGATGTGATGGCAATTTGAAAATTTATCAAACATTTTAAATGCCTGCTATAAATAGCAGAACATGGTGGGTAGAAAGGGCACCAGGGGAGAAGTCAGAGGACCTGTGTTTGTATCTTCCCTCTGACATCATCTGTGTGACCTTCTGCAAGCCTCTTCATTTCTCCGGAACACAGTTTCCTCATGTATAAAGTGGAGATGGTCTCTAAAGTGCCTTCCAGCTCCAAGTCTATAAGCACTGGTCACTGGTGGAGCTATAGAAACCAAAAAGATATAGCCATTGCCTTCATGGAGCACACAGACTGGTAAGGAGCATGATGTACGCATACTAAAATCATTATAATACAAAATAAAACAAGATAAGAGCACCAGAAAAGTACAGAGTATTATACTAGGTCATACGAAGGAAGAGTCATTTTCAAGGGATTGGTTGGGGAAAGAAATGGAACATATGAAACTAGGTTCTTAAGAATGGGGTTGAATTTCAACAGGTAAAAATTTAGGAACCTGAGTAAGAGCAAACATAGAGTGACAGATGGTGGAGGGTCATGAACACCAGGGTAAAAAATGGACTTTTTGCTTGATAAGCAGTAAGGAGTCACTGAAATGTTTTGAGCAGAAGTGTAACATAATTTTTAACTCACATTTATATAGCCCTTTAAGGTAAACCTTCTTCACCTGGTGATAATCAGATTAATTGCTCATTAGCTAGGAGAAGTCAGAGATAGAGAAGAGCCAAAAATAACACAGACATTTGAAACAGGAGAACAGGCTAATAGTGAGGCAACGGGAATAAATAGTAAAGTCAGGAAGGACAGATTTTGAGGAAATGATTAGTTTGGTTTGGAATATGAGAATTTTGAGGAGTCCTTAGGAAACTCAGAGATTACTTACGGGTGGTTGAAGATGTGAAGTTAGAGCTTGATAGAGGCATCAGGGTTGAAAATAAAGATTTGTTGAATGAAAAGAGAAAAGAGCTGAGAACAGAACCTTGTGGAACACCCTAGAACACAAAGGATCATATGAAGGAGGCAAAGAAGGGAGGATAGAGAAAAGGAAAACGTCCATATATAGTTTATCCCTGAAGTCAAGGAAGGAAAAGGCCAGAACTCAGGGATTATCAAGTGTTGTTGGGCCAGGGATGTAAAAGAGGATGAAGACTGAAAAGAGGGCCACCAGATTTGGAAATCACAAGGTCATTAATGACCTTTGAGAAA
Source organism: Dromiciops gliroides (assembly GCF_019393635.1). Lineage (NCBI taxonomy): Eukaryota > Metazoa > Chordata > Mammalia > Microbiotheria > Microbiotheriidae > Dromiciops > Dromiciops gliroides. Next base: position 95,699,821 of record NC_057866.1, read on the forward strand.
ATACTTTCAATAATGTTGTAAGATTCCAAATTTCAGAACCCTGAAGATGGATGGTTAGGAAGTAGAGACATTGGTAAATTATTTTTTCAAGGATAGTCCCCCCCAAAAAAATTGGAGAAAGATGTGTCATAGTAGAGTCACTGAAAAGTCTGTTAGGATTGGGAAGACCTGAACATATTTGTAAGTGCGAAGTATCAAAGAAATGAGGAGAAACTAAATACAGTGTATAATAGAAGGCAAGACAAAACAATATAAGAAAAGATAACAGTATTTATTAACCTCTTGTTTGGTACAGAACACTGTCCTAACTATTGGAAGAGATACAGTTCAGTTAAGTCACAGTCCCTGCCCTCAAGGACCTTACTATTTAATTAAGGGTACAGGCATACCTCAGAGATATTGCAGGTTCAGTTCAGAGCACTGCAGTAAAGTGAATCATGAATTTTTTGGTTTCCCAGTTATATTTACACTATACTACAGTCTATCAAGTGTGCAATAGTAATATATCTAAAAAAACCAATGTACATACTGTTATGAAAAATATTTCATTACTTTTTAAAAAATGCTAACCATCATCTGAGCCTTCAATGAGTTGTAATCTTTTTGCTGGTGGAGGGTCTTGCCTCAGTGTTGATGGCTGCTGACCAATCAGGGTGGTAGCTGCTGTAGGTTGGGGTGGCTGTGGCTATTTCTTGAAATAAGACAATAATGAAGTTTGCCACATAGATTGACTCTTCCTTTCACTTGAACAGAAGCCATTGTAGGGTTATTACTTGGCCTAATTTCAATATTGTTGTGTCTCAAAGAATAAGGAGGCCCAAGGAGAGGGAAAGAGATGAGGGGCTGTGTGGTGGAGCAGTCAAAACACACATGACATTTATTGATAAAGTTTGCCATCTTATATGGGTATGGATTTGTGGCACCCCAAAACAATTACAATAGTAACATCAAAGATCACTGATCACAGATTACCATGACAGATATGATAATAATGAAAAAGTTTGAAATGTTGCAAAAATTACCAAAATGTGGCACAGAGACACAAAGTGAGCACATGCCATTGGAAAAATTGGTGCCAGTGGGCTCAGCCAACACAGGATTGCCACAAACCTTCAATCTGTGAGAAACACAATATCTGCAGAGCATGATAAAGTGAATCACAATAAAACGAAGTATGTCTTATAACTAAGGAGCTAACAAAAATGACCATGATACACATTACCTGAAAAATTAATTTTAGAGAATTCTCAAAGTTCTAAATGAAATCTGAAAAGGAAAGTTATCATCGGTGAGAGAAAGCAGGGAAAGAGTCCTGGAAGAGATGTTATTTGAGATGGATTTTTAAATGATGATTACAACATATCTAAGTCTAATAGTGGGTAAAGCTCATGCACCCTAACCTCATAGTTCCTTAACTTAACCATTTCCCTTGACTCTTCCACCCTAGTTCAGCCCAACACAGAGATGATCATGAAGTGATTTTGCTATCACCCACACACATACCACTTCCATGTTCATAAACCCTGAAACCCTTTGCCTGATCACAATCTATTGTTATTTCAGCTCTCCTTCTGCCTTGCAACTCCAAACCCTGTTCTTCATCTTCACCACAACCTCTAGTCTTTCCACCCTTCAGTCCTTTTCCAGGCCATCACCCCATGCATCACCCCATCTCTATCTTGAACACTTGGTGAATGAATTCAAACCCACAATGTCCTCTTCTCTTGAGTCTCTTACCCCTTTCTGTATTACTGATCTTACCATGCCAAGCCTGTTTGGATAACTCCCACTATCCACTGCCTTCACTCCTACACACATGATGCTGAACAAAGCTGAAAGAACATCTCAAAACTGGTGCCCGAGTCCACTCCCGATTTATGCTACATAACCTCAACTGCCTACTTGCTGATGTAAGGCAATCCTTTTACACATCCCTAGCTAACTCACTATCCTAGTCACCTTTTTATTCCTCCTCAAATATCCTGTCTAATAATCTGTCTAATGGCTATTTCTCTGCTTCTTTTAAAAACATGCTCATGTCTCCCCCATCCTCAAAAAACCCTGACTTGATCCATCCATTCTCCACTAGCTTTTGTCTCATATCTTCTCCCCACTTTGTGGTTAAATTCCTTGAGAAAGCCATCTACAACGGATGCCTCTACTTTCTTTCCTCTTACTCTCTTCTTCTTAAGTCTCTACAAAGTCTGTCTTTTGACCTTATCATTCAACTGAAATTGCTTTCCCCAAAATTACTAATGATCTCTTAATCGCCAGGTCTAATGATGTTTTTTCTCAATCCTTATCCTTCTTGACTTCTGCAGTTTTTAACACCCCTTCTTGATACTTATCAATCACCCCTTTTCTCTCTAGGTATTCATGACACTGTTCTCATCTGATTCTCCTCCTGTCAAACAAACCATCCCTTTTCAATTTATTTATCCACCCATATCCTCTGTGCTAACCTCCAGTCTTGCATATCCAACTGCCTAGTAGGCAGTGCAGAGTGGATGTCCTATCTTAAACTCACTTTGTCAAAAGCTGAGCTCATTATTTCTCTCCCCACTCTCCTCCCCTCTCCCTAACTTCCCTATTATTGTTGAGGATACCATCCCCTCCCAGTCACTGGGTCTCATAACCTAGGTGTTATCCTTGACTCCACATTCTCTCTTACTCCCTATATCCAGTCTGTTGCCAAGGAAGGCCTATTGATTTTACTTTTGTAACATCTCTTGCATATGCCCCCTTCTCTCTTCTGATTCTACCACTGTCCTGGTATAGGCCCTGATCATCTTATTCCTAGACTATTAGAATAGCCTGCTGGTTGATCTGCCTGCCGCTAGTCTCTCCCCACTCTATTCCAAGTGATCTTCCTAAAGCATGGATCTGACCATATCACACATACCCCACTCAAATTGCAGTGGCTCCCTATCACCTCCAGGATCAAGTATTCGAATCCCATAACCTCTCCCCCTGCTGTCTTTCCAGTTTTCTTACACCTTGCAGTCCTCCCCCATGTGTTCTTAGAACCACTGACAGTGAAAGCTTTGCTGTTCCTTGAACAAGACACTCCCATCTCCCAACTCTGTACGTTTTTGCTGGCTGTCCCCCAGGCCTGGAGTGCCCTCCTTCCTCCTCTTCCTGACTTTCCTGGCTTCCTTCAAGTCCCAACTAAAATCCCACCATATATAAGAAGCCTTTCCTGATCCCTCCTTATTTCTAGAGCCTTCTCTCTATTGATTATTTCCAATTTATCCCATCTATAGTTTGTTTATGTTTTGTGGTTTGCATGTTGCCTCCCCTGTTTGACTGTGAACTCCTTGTAAGCAAGGACTTTCTCTTGCTTTTTATATCTCCAGTGCTTAGCCTAGTGTGTGGCATGTAGTAGATGTTTAATAAATGTTGACTGACTGACTGACTAACTACCTTCCAGGATTATTATGAAGATAAAATGACAAATATTTATGAAGTGTTCTGCAAGCCTAAAACTAATATAAGTGCTTATTATTATTATTATTATTATTATTATTATGAGGCTAACAGGGGAAGATCAGAAGGAAGAACATTCCAAGTAGAGGGAAGAGACTGAACAAAGGCTTGGAGTTGTAAGAACGTGGTATATTTTCAGGGAACATAGAATTGTCCAATTTGACTGGAGCATAGAGTTCTCAGGGGTGAGACTGAAAAGACAGAATGAGTGCAGGTTGTAGAGCATCTTAAAGGCCAGGCAGAGAAGCTTGGACTTGATGCAGGGCAGGAGCAATCAATAGGGCATTACTAAAGATTTCTGAAAGCCATATAAAGGATCATTTGGAGAGGAGAGAGAAAAGGTAGAAAGACCTGGGTAAGGAGGTTATTGCAGTAGTCCTGATGGATAAAAATGGGTGCCTGTTGTCAGGATGATGAAGTTGGAAGAGCAAGGAGGGGACTGATGTGAGAGATGTTGTGGAGGTGAAATAGATGGGCTATGGCAATTTATTTGATAGGAAATTCAAATAAAAGAGAAGTCCAAGATTAGTGACAAGTGAGACTTTGTGAATAATGGTTCCTTTGACACCTCCCCCAAAAAACCACCAAAAATGGTATAGCCAGGAGTAAGTTTAGCAGAAAAGATGAGTTTATTTTTAGATGCATTGAAGTGGAGATGCTGATAAGACATCCAGAAAGAGATTTACATTTTTAGAAAGGAACAGTGTGTGGATGTTTTGCATGACTGTGCTTATTTATTTGTTTTGGAGAGAGCAGGGAGAAGTGGTTGTCATGCCCAGAAAAGTTAAAAAGAAGGAAGGTCATTTTAAAAATCCTTAGAAGATAAACAGAAGTTCAAGCGACACAAACAAGCAAAACAGCTTTGAAACTCTCTTCTTTCCCCTGGCAAATCCTACCTATCTTTTAAGTTTATCCTTTTCCACAAACTCTCCTTGGACAGTGCTTTCTGATCTAAAATCTGATCGCATTTATCAGTCTCACTCATTTGATACTTTACCATGGTGATGAGGAAGTATGATGGAAAGAGCACTGGGTTTGGGGTCAGAGAGCCTGCTTTTAGAACACCTGTTTTGTTGCTTATTAGCTATGAGAAGAACAAGCTCTTTACCCGGTTCAGGCATAAATTAAAGGGATTGCACTAGGTGATCACAAAGGTCTCTTCCAGCTCCAAGTGCTGTTTAACCATTTGTGCTTCTGTTAGTATTTGTCAGGCTAGATAGGAAGCTCCTTACTTTTTCCATAGTCATCATGGTGCAAAGGAAAAGGAGCTGGTCTGAGAGTTAGCAAGGCCTAGCTTTGAATCCTGCCCTTGAAAATGAGTAGCTGTGTGACCACAAGCAAGAAACTTCTTTGTGTCTTCATAAGCAGATCATTAGTAATAGTGCTTCCCTCAAATGAGCTGTTGTATTCACGTTGTATGCTTTATAAAGTTTGGAAAAATAACACAAAAGCAACCCGATATCATCATCATTCCTTCAAGTCTGCAGACATACAAGGTGTTCCAAAAGTCTTAGTGCAGCTTTATGCTATTAAAGCTTTATTTAACCCTCCCCCCAAAAAAAACCCTACAACTGCATCAAGAATTTTGGGACACCCTTTATTATACCTCTTTATATTCTTTTGAACAAATAGCACAATACCAGTTAGTAAGTGTCTGAGATAGGGTCTGGACTCAGATCTTCCTGATTCCAGATTCTATCTCAGACACTTACTGTGTGACCCCAGTTAAGTCTCCTAACTTTTCTGTGCCTTAGTTTCCTCACTTGTAAAATGGGGGGTTGGACTCAATATTATCTAGGGTTCATTCTAGCTTTAAATCTATGATCTTATTATGCACTGCATTTAGAGTCAAGAAGATCTGGGTTCAAGTCCTCATAAAGCTGTCCAGTAGCAGCATGGGCTGACTCAGGAAGTAGTGGCTTCCTATCACTAGAGCTCTTTCAGTGTAACTAGCTGACTTCTTGTTAGGGATGCCAGACAAAGGATACAACAGGTAACGTCTGAACTAGACAACCTCTAAGAACCCGCAGATATAATCCCTGTGATTTTCTGTGATTCAGTAAGAAGCCAAAACAAACAAACAAACTTGTAATACTTGACTTCAAGAGCAGTCTTTGGACATTACACTAAATGGTAGAATGTCAAATCTGGAAGGAACCTTAGAGACCATTCAGTCTAACCCCTTTATTTTATAAATGAATAAACTGTGAATCAAAAGAAGATATGTAATCTACCCAGGGTCACACAGCAACAGAGCTGTGGGCAACAGGATGGGAACAGAGAATTCCTGATTCCCAGTCTTTTCATGGCACCCCAATCTCACTGCCTATTGAGAGCCTTCTTTTAGGCTGGTGCTATTTTTTGCTTTTGCTTTATTCTTTGTACCTGTTTGTTTATCCCTCCTATTTTAGCTGGTGAGGCACTTGAGGGGGCCATAATCTTTGCTATTAAAACCATCACTTACCACTCTAAGATCCCACTCCATTGATCTTTATTCCTTTCTCAAGAATGTGCTATCGGGGCCGCTAGGTGGCGTAGTGGATAGAGCACCAGCCCTGGAGTCAGGAGTACCTGAGTTCAAATCCAGCTTCAGACACTTAACACTAGCTATGTGACCCTGGGCAAGTCACCTAACCCCAATTGCCTCACTTAAAAAAAAAAAAAGTGCTATTGCTGCCTGTCTTCTGGCTTCTTTCTTTATATGAGCAAACATGCTCAGGTTCTCTCACTTATTAAAATATCTTCCCTTGACCTTTCTACTGTAACGATTGGAATGACGCCACCTGCTGGAGACTTACTGTAGAAGAGTTCCGCCCATGAAGCAAAGGTCTTTGAGGGCAACACCAGGAGTCTTTTCTTTGGCATCAGGAAGTGACGTTGGCTTAGTGGGAGGAGGAAGGAAGAGACTGGCGCTCTGTCTCGCTCTTTTCCTGAGGACGCTGGTGGAGAGCGGAGCTAGAAATGTGCTCTCCCTTTAATAGATAGGACTCTAGGCCTTTTCTTCTCTCTAATTCAAATTCTTATTCTCCTTAATGAATGCTTAAAAGCCTAACTCTTGCTAAAGCTTATATTTATTGGTGACCACTCATTAGCTATTTTAAACAGTTTAGCTAGAATTTTAGCCCTTAACACTACCTTTTTGAGGGGCAGCTAGGTGGCACAGTGGATAGAGCACCGGCCCTGGAGTCAGGAGTACCTGAGTTCAAATCCGGCCTCAGACACTTAACACTTACTAGCTGTGTTTGACCCTAGGCAAGTCACTTAACCCCAATTGCCTCACTTTAAAAAAAAAAAAAAAGAACACTACCTTTTTGAGCTATTGCCACCTCCCTCTATAACCTATGCTTCTACTTCCTCACTACACACTCAGTCATTAATACCTTAATCCGGGTACCACTTTGACCACTCTACTGAAAATGCTCTCTCAAAAATCAAGCAATACTGGGGGCACCTAGGTGTCACGGTGGATAAAGCACTGGCCCTGGATTCAGGAGGACCTGAGTTCAAATCCAGCCTCAGACACTTGACACTTACTAGCTGTGTGACCCTGGGCAAGTCACTTAACCTTCATTGCCCTGCAAAAAAAATTTTTTTTAATAGTGTTTTATTTTTTTAAATTACATATAAAGAGAACTGTTAACATTCCTTTTTTTTTTTTTAATTTCGAGTCCCAAATTTTCTTTCTCCCTCCCTCCTTTACCTCCCCCTTCCCTAACATAGTAAGGAATTAGATATAGGTTATACATATATGCAATCATGTAAAATGTATTATCATATTAGTTATGTTGTAAAAGAAAAAGCAGAACAAAAAGAGAAAAAAACATGAAAAAATAAAGTGAAAATAGTGTGCTGTGATCTTCATTCAGACTCTATCAACTCTTTCTGGATGTGGAGAGCATTTTCCATCATGAGTCCTTTGGAACTGTCTTGGATCATTGGATTTCTGAGAAGAGCTAAGTCATTCATAGTTGATCATTGTACATTATTACTGTTACTGTTGTATAACATTCTCCTGGTTTCCTGCAAAAAATTTTTACAAATCAAGTGACATTATTAACAAATCCAGTGAACTTTTCTCAGTCCTCACACACACATCTTGATATTCCCTTCTTCCTTGGCTTTGTTGACATATTCTCAGGCCATTGCTTCCCTGTATATCTCCTTTTCCTCTTCCTCCCAGGCTCTATTCTTAGCTCTTTTCTCTCTCTCCACTCTTTCCATTTTCAGTATTATTTCTTATAGCTAACATTGTCACCCCTTTATTGATAATGCCCCAAAACTCATGTCTTCAAACCTGACCTTTCTCATTGGCTCCAGACCTATATCTCCAGTGGACTACTGGACATCTCCAGATAAATGTTCCATTAGCACCTCAAACACAACATGTACAAAACTGAATTTTCCCATAAAACCTTCTTTTCCTTCTGACTTCCTTATGTCTGACACCAGATTTATAATGATACCAAAGTTCACCTAGACATATAGGTTTCAAACTTCTGTTTCTCATCTTTTATAACCAATCAATTTCCAAGTTCTTTTGATTTTTCCTTCAAAATACCATTTATGTTCTCCTTTCCTTTCTTTTTTCCCCCACAGGACTATCACATTTTTTAAAATAAATATTTATTGATAAATTTTATTTTTATATTATTTGCAGTTCTCAGTGTATGTCCAACTTCTTGAGAGAAATCCCTTATGACAAAGAAGTATAAAACAAAAATGTTGAAATAGCTTGGCAACATATTCAGGGATCCAGATCCATAGTCCCCCTTACCTGAAGGAAAACTGGGGAAGATACATTCTCATTCACTTCTTTGGGGACATGCTTGATCATAATAATTTCATGGCACAAGTTTTGATTATTTTGTTCTTGTCATTCTTTCCATTTAAATTATTGTAGTTATTATGTATATTGTTTTCCTGCTTCTTATGTTCTGGGCTAGGCCTGGCTTAGGCCAGTTTTCTAGTGATTTAAGTACAATATTGGGGGGCAGCTAGGTAACACAATAGATAAAGCACCGGCCCTGGATTCAGGGGGACCTGAGTTCAAATCTGGCCTCAGACACTTGACACTTACTAGCTGTGTGACCCTGGGCAAGTCACTTGACCCTCACTGCCCCCCCCCAAAAAAAGAAATTCTTTAAAAAAAAAGAAATTCTAAGTACAATATTGGAATAAAATGAGACACTACTAGGTTATTCAACAGTTTAAAAAAGAGAGATTGTTTAGCCATAGCAGAAGTGTACTCAACAAGGATAGTCATTGAGTACACTTGGAGCTGATTCAGCTAAAGGAAGCTCACTTACCTGAGTTACCCAACATGGTTCAGTAGGCAAGCATCAGAATATCCTCTAGAATTCCCTGTGGCTTCTTTAAACCCAGGCAATGAAGAAGTGTCCTCAACAGTCTGAGCCTGTAGTTCTTTGGGTTAACCAAAGGAAGGTCTTAATACCTTTTATGTTCCTGCCACAGTCAGTTTCACTTTGCACTAGTTCACATGTCTTCCTATGTTTCTTCATATATGTTCTATTCATCATATTTCTTATGCACAGTAATATTCCATTAGAATTCTATATCACAACCTGTATAGTCATTCCACAAACAGTAGTTATCTAGGTTGTTTCTAGTTCTTTGCTATTACAAAAAGTGATGCCATAAATATTTTTATGTATATGGATGGGACCTTTCTTTTTGTCATCAACCTCCCTTGGTATATACCTAACAGTAGAGACAAAGGGCATAAACATTTTAGTCAGTTTCTTTGCATTATTCCAAATTGCCTCCAGATTGCCTGTGGTCGGGCCAATTCAAAGCTCCACTAACAATGTGCCTTAGTGTCCCTATTTTCCCACAATCTTTTTTTTTTTCAGGGCAATGAGGGTTAAGTGACTTGCCCAGGGTCACACAACTAGTAAGTGTCAAGTGTCTGAGGCCGGATTTGAACTCAGGTCTTCCTGAATCTAGGGCTGGTGCTTTATCCACTGTGTCACCTAGCTGCACCCCACACACACACACACACACACACACACAATCCTTCTAACATTTCCTATTCTCTTCTTTGGCCATCTTTGCCAATTTGCTGGGTGTGAGGCAAAACCTCAAAGTTATTTTGAGTTGCATTTTTCTTATTGTTGGTGATTTGGAGCATTCTTTCATATGGTTGTAAATAAGTTGCATTTATTCTTTGGAGATGTGTTTACTCACATCTTTTGTTTATCAACTGAGGAATGAATTTTGGTCTTATATATTTCTATTATTTCTATTAGATGCATATATCTTGGATATCAGAGCCTTAGCAAAGATATTTGATAATTTTTTCCTAGTCACTTGTTCCTCTATATTTTAGTTTCATTAATTTTATTAATGCAAAAACCTTTCAATTTGTCATAGAAATTATCTATTTTATCTTTTGAAATCATTTCTCTCCCCTGTTTGATTGGGAATTCACCCCCTACCTATGGCTGTAAAAGTTACATGGTCTGTCTTTTCTAATTTTTTATGGTATATTCTTTAATACTCTGGTCATATGGCCATTTTGAGTTTATTGTGGTAAAATTATGTAAAATGTTGCTCCAAATCTAATTTGTGATGGACTGGGTTTTTTTTCATTTTCTCCAGCAATTCTTGTCAAAAAGTAAGTTCTTTACTAGATAATTTATTTTGGAGTTTTTAGCAAATGTCAGGTAGAGTTAGCTTATTTCTTATTCTTCACTGTCTAGTCTCTTCCATTGACCTGCTTTTATATTTTTAACTCTTACTAGTTTTGTTGACTACTGCTATATAATATAGTTTGAGCTCTAGTCTCCTTCTTTCTCTCCTTTCTATTTTCCACAGCTCCCACCTTGATAAAGCTCTCATTACTACCCACCTGGACCATTATGATATTCTAATAGGTCTTCCCATTCCAGTATCCTCCTAACACCTTGAAATGTTGAAATTCAGGCTATCCTTCCCTACCAGTGCCACCTCCTCTGATATTCCCCACCCCTAACCTGAAATACTTTGTATTTCTCTTCTACACTTGCTTAGTTTGTATTATAATTATCTGCATTTTTATTATTATTATTATTAGTGTAAATGCCACGAGGGCAGGGTCTTTCCTTGCCTTACTTCCTTTGTTCTCACTGCCTCGACCTAGCAGTTTTCAGCACATGTTTCATATTGAATAGACCTGATTCAGTGTTCATTGAGAATCAATTGCTGTGAATTCTAAAATAGTTTATTGAGGATGAAGTGTCAGGTCATTGCTAACTGGACTTTTCACTGGTGGCTAAGAACCATGTGAAATACATTGATATATTTGAATGTAGGATGTTTTCTTCTAAGCTTTTGATGTTGGTAGCATAATGTACAACAAATTTCATAACTCTGAGAGGTGATGGGGAAAGGGTAGATCCTCCAGCTGTGTTTTTGAGACAGATGTAATTTCCAACTCTAGTGAAGAGCCAGAGACATTTTTCTGTATATTTTTTCAACAAGTATAAATAAATTAAGAATGAGAGGAAGGCAGAAAAGGAAATGAGCAACCCAAAGGTCGCTGTCTGTATCTGTTTCTCTAAATCAAGCCTCATTATCCAACCCGTTAAGCTACTGAACTGTATATTTGTAGAACAGATTCCACTTGGTGCGTCAACATCTGTATTTAGAGTAAGTACCTTCAGTTCTTCTCCCCCAACAATGACCCACAGATTTTGGGTCTCTTTTTCCCCCTTCAGCTTGTTGCAATATCTCCTTTGGCTTTTCTGTTTTGGACAGATCCTCCTGAATGGGTACCAGATGAAGCCTGCAGCTACTGCACAGCGTGCAAAGCGCCTTTCACTGTCATCCGGAGGAAGCACCACTGTAGGAGCTGTGGCAAGGTACTGAGCTCGAGGGGGATGTGTATGTCACTGACGTCAATTTGGAAGATAGGCCAAAGGGCTATGAATGGCCAAGCTTTGCAAACCATGGTATTTCCACCTGGGAAGCTCTAGTCCTTCAGATACCTAAGTGTAGAATGAATGCAGCCTTTTAAGAGGCTTTGAATAAGAGAACCTGAAAAAAGTCTCAGGTGCCTTCTCTTAATTCCATGACCCAAAGCCCTGCCAACACCCCCTAGGATTCATTTCTTCCAATAGCCTGAGGACAGATTGGATTTTTGGCCATAAGACTACCATTTCAAAAAACAGAAAAAGAGCTACTTTTAGAACTAGAAGTGATGAGACAATGAAATGTGATAATTGACATAGCAAAATATCAAGATGGCTGCCACCAGGGTGAATTACACTGATAAGCAAGCAAAGCAATTTCTTTTGAGGGTATATACATGTTACAGTAATCTGAACAGTCATTGTTTAGGGAGAAGAATTACTAAAAGCATTCTCCTTAAATTTCCTAGCTTAGGAAACCAAATATTGTCAGTGAGGTTTGAGTTTTCCATTATCAAAGTGTGCTTAAGTGATTATTGATTTTTCCATATCACTATCATAGGAGCTTATAGGAGGGTTGTAATTACAAGATAGTTTGCCTAAATTTTTGGTCTATGAACTAGGCAGTGGAACTAAGGAATTAGTTTGAGGTTTTTTTTAAATTAACTTTTCAAATAAGTTATTTGCATGGAATCTCTAAGCAAAAAAGCTCTAGTAAGTTCATTACTTACCTATTCATATCCATTTTGGACACTTTCCAGAAATATAACTTTAAAAGATGACTGGGAACAATACAGTGAAGCCCACGAAGGGAGTTAACATTCCTTAATGGAAGCCCAGCTTAAGGGATCTTAGAGTGGACAGCTGATGTCCAGAAAGTAAACCTGTGTCAACAAATCCATCTCTTTGTGTGTTTCAGATTTTCTGCTCCCGCTGCTCTTCCCATTCTGCACCGTTACCTCGTTATGGTCAGATGAAACCTGTCCGTGTTTGCACTCATTGTTACATGTTCCATGTCACGCCTTTTTACAGTGACAAAGCTGGTATTTGACATATTAAACTAGTGATCTATTTAATGGAGTCATATATGGACTAAAATTCTATGTGACATAAGCCAAGAATTAACTGGAAAGAAGGACCTTGTCAGGAACATGTAGGCTTTAAGCATCCATCATAATATATTTTCTACAGATGGTTTTTATTGCATTTTCCTAAGCTGCTGAAGGGAACTATGGGGAGCCCATAGCGCTGGGGCTGCAATAGTCTTCCATAAATTTCTAACATTAACATGATGATGCCATATGATAGAGGAGAAACACGCTTCATGACAAGAGAGGGGGTCCCTACTTAAGCTACCAAGGCTTGCATTGCTGCCCATCTCCCAAACTCATCTGCATCCTCCTTAGAGAAAACCAGTTCCAAACTGCTCACTGGCTTTCGGCAGACGTTTTCTTCCTAGCCTTTTTAGTAAATAAACTCTGGCCAAACATTACCAAATTTACATGGGATATTTACAAAGGCAAAGTTACCTTTGAAAACGAAAGAGGAAGCTCTTGAGTTTCTGGAGCTGTACGTTGCTATTGCCTTTTGTTTGGGAATCATAGCAATAACTCTGAAGCTCCTACTCTTTTAATGTTACCTTGTTTTGCATAGGGTGGACATTTTTAAGGATTCATTACAGCTGACACCATTTTTTCCACCTCTTGGTTATTAAAAAGAGAGAGAGAGAATTAATATGAGTTTTATTTATATCACTGATAACAATAACACAAAATAAATGCTGAGGGCATTGATCATTGGGGTGAAGGTTCGATACAAAATTATTCTTTTATTTTTGGAAGTTTTGCAAAACAAGGGCACTGTTATATGTGGGGCTGTTTATGAAACCAAAAATATTTAAAAGACAGATATTAAGACTGTCCATTTTTATTCAAAAAGTTATAAACATTTATTTATACTTTAGGGATATAAAACCTGCAATATATCATTTAGGGCATAATTTTATAAATAATTTCTTAGTCACTTTTTCTTCCAATCAGATGCAGGCCTGTCTTAGGAGAATGTACTTAAACCAGTAAGAAAATAACTTCTCATCCAAAGGAGAAAATACACAAAGGGAGTGATTTTTTTCATACAGCAAGAGGTTTATTTTCCAAAGTATCTGCCCTAAATTTACCCACCGGTAGAGTGAAGAACTTGCTCTTACCAGACTCCAGATTTTTGCTTTCTTCAACATCCATATTCACACTCAGTATTTCATCACAGAAGACACGGAGAGCTGACAAGAAAACCATGTGTTCTTTCCTTCAGAAAAGAATCTTATTGAACAAGGTAGACAAAACTGGTATCCCTTTCAAACAGTTTTCTGCCCCATGCAAACTGAACAGATAAGATTCCCAGGTTTTCTTGGTTTGCTCAGTTCTGCTGTCATTTATATAACATGAAATCGCATGGCATCAGGCATAAGAAATGCACTAGAGTGCTCAGTACAGTGTTAGTCATATTATCATGTCTGCACGTGGATTTTGTTTTGTTTCCTTTTTGTAATTTCCCTCACCAATTCCTAAAGAGGGGATCTCAGTGATGGCCCCAGTTTTTTTGGCTCAGCATGATGCAGGTCTCTCATGCCAACAGGAAAACTGAGGAGTGTGGTACCAAACATTGATACCTATTCAGGCTTCAATCTCAGGCTTCACATTGCAATGATTATTGCAGTTTTATTTTTGAGAAATGACAAACCTAATGCTTCTTTTATAGGATTAATAAATAAATAAAATTTAACTGTGACATTAACATGAACAAAAGTTGCTTCTTCTATAAAAAAGTTTTATTTAATGGAGTGAATCTTATTTATTCCAGCTTATTTTTATTCTGTAAATGCTGTAATTCAAAATCATTTCCATATATATATATATATATATATATATATATATATATATATATATATATATATATATATATATATAAGGATCTCAGACACTATAGTTTCTTATGTAAATACAGACTCCTATTTCTTTTACTGAAAAGCACAATGATTCTATCAGTACCAATATGCATTGGCCTCAGAGAAGACTTTGGTCTTATGCTCATCTCTTCAGATAATTAAAAGATCAGGACTTTCTACTCTCAAGTGCTGGGTGGCTGTTTTGTTTTGTGTTGCTTTGCGAGGATAAAGGTGACATTTTACCAAACAGGTCGGTTTGAATCCCCTTAATCTACACATGAAGCAGTGAGGAGGAACAGGCATAACCCATTCAGACACATTTTGGGGCCATTCGTGCAATAATAATCCACACATCCGCTATCTCTGCAAAACTGTCAGAAGACTTTGACCCAGGAACTAGAACCATAGAACTAAGCTGAATCACTTTCCTCAGATTTCAGATGGGCTTCAGTCCTTCCTGCTTGGACACGCCGTGGCACACAGCCTGAGCTACTTACCGAATCCATTGTAGTTGTAAGCCTGAGGACCAGAATAGACTCTCAGAAAGCTTTAAGCCAATATTGGATGATCTGGTGTCTCACGGCTAGTCTGTTGTCACAGAGACTAGATGAGTGACAATGGACATGACATAGAGTTGAGACCTGGAGATAGAGCTGACACTGGTGAAGTTTTAGTTGGCACATCTGGAAAGGTGGAAAGTATGATGTTCCCTCCTCATTCCTCTGGCATTCAGTTTTGAGAAAGAATGAAAACAAAGTAAGTGTGATATACCTGTGCCCACATGTATGTTTTTAAGGAAAATTAGGGGCACCAAGTTTGGGGGTGCTTATTTAAATAAAAACACTAATCTACTCAGGATACAATAAGGAAGCAAGGAGCTAGAGGAAGTAATGGCCTGAACTCTGCCCCAAAATATGTTTCCAAAAGAAAGCTCAGAATGGCAACCAATGAAAACAAATTATTTTCTAACAAGCTTCTTTATACATGATAATGGGCATCCGTTTTTTCTGATAGTTTTTATGCCAGCCACAAACCCTCTTCTTTGAAAACTGACACTTTAATTTCCCCTAAAGAAGATAAGGTCTTCTAATGCCAATCAGTCTCTGGCTGTGGGAAGATGAAGGAGTGTGAGCAATATCAATAAAGGAAACTTTGAAAATAGGTGGACAACAGAGCTCCTGCTGCCTTGCTGCTCCTGCATTCATTGAGTTCAGTACGCAGTCCTCCAAGAACCCAGCTTTCAGGCTACGGTCAGGCAAAGAAGAGGACGGACAATCTTGATTCTTTCCTTCACTGAGTCCAGCCATTCTTTCAATTACTCAAGCTCTCCCTCTCCCAGGCAGTGTTACATGGGATCTCACCTCCTTCTTTGCCCCAACGGTACATTTCTTAATCACTTAAGTTATTCCCATTTCCCATGATACCAGATCCCGGGCATGTTAACAAACACATTTAACACTCATTTGTGAACTTCACACAAACCCAGTATCTGCTACTGATTATCTAACTCCAACCAGAGATAGATTAAAAAAGAGGGTTCTTCGGGGGCAGCTAGGTGGCGCAGTGGATAAAGCACTAGTCCTGGATTCAGGAAGACCTGAGTTCAAATATGATCTCAGACACTTGACACTTACTAGCTGTGTGACCCTGGGCAAGTCACTTAACCCCAATTGCCTCACTTTAAAAAAAAAAAAGAGGGTTCTTTGGACAGCTAGGTGGTGCAGCGGATAAAGCACTAGTCCTGGATTCAGGAGAATCTGAGTTCAAATCCAGCCTCAGACATTTGACACTTACTAGCTGTGTGACCCTGGCAAGTCACTTAACCCTCATTGTCCCCTCCCCCCAAATGAGATGAATTAAGAGGTTATTGTAATTCTTCAAAGTTTCGGCACTTGAAATAGAAAGGAGGTGATAGAAGACATTTTGGAGGCAAGAAGAAGTGTTGGCAACTAATTGGTTACAAAAGAAGGGGCTGGGGTCAAAAATGTTTTGGAGTTAGAGTACCTGAGTTCAAATCTTGGCTCTGCTGCTTCTAACCTATGTGACCTTGGGCAAGACACTTAACCTCCCCAGTGAGAGAGCTGAACTAGACGAACCCTAAGAACCCTTCAGATTCTAAATGACCCTATAAGCAGGTGTTTTGAATCTGAATGACTAGGAGGATGGTGATGCCATTACCAGAAATAGGGAAGTCATGGAAATAAGTTTGGGGAGGAAAGATGATGAACTTAATGGGGACAAAGGTTGGGACTGGAATTTTAACTATTTTGGGCAGAGGTGATAGTCGAAGCCTTTAGAAAGGATAAGATTGATGAGAGCATACAGAGATAAAGGGAATAAGAATAGAACTTCAGGAAATGCTTCTATGTCAGGAACATTTTGAGGAAGAGGAGACAGAACTCAGAAAGGTAAGGGAAGAGACTGGATAAACAGGCATATCTGAAGTCAAGAGAGAGATTCAAGTATGATGTGTACAACGTTTTTGGAACCTACACAGGTCAGAATATAATGCTCCTGAAGGAGCAGGCTGAAGGTAAGTTGTGGTTATCAAACTAGCCCATTGTTTCCAGAAAGTACCAGCAGGCAACACTGGGGGCCTTTTCCATCTTGGTCAAGAATGTTCCACAGTTGCAATAAGCATGAGGAATTCCTTTAAAAAACTAAGAAAACTCTTATATGAGTATGTTTACTCCATCTTTTTTCACAGGGAAATTAGACCTAACTTAATCACCCCCAGTAGCCAATCCTCTGCCAATCTTATGGCATTACCCTTGTGACATCTCTCCCTTCTTGCCTCAAGTCTCTCCCACTCCAGTCTGTCCTCCACTCATTTGTCACAGTGATCTTCCTAAAGGGCAGAGGTGATCACATTACACCGCCCCCTCCACGCCCAGAACTGCATTCAGTAAATTCCAGTGGCTTCCCATTGCCTCTAGTCTCTAATATAAACCCTCTGTTTGGCATATAAAACTTACTAGCCTGGCCAGCTCCTACCTTTCTAATCTTCTTACCCTTAACTCCTCCCTGCACATACTGTACAACCTGGTGACACCGGCCTCCTTGTTCTTCCTTCCCCATGACGATCCTTCTCCCAACTCCAGGCATTTTCACTGAGTGTCCCCCATACCTGGAAATCTCTCCCACCCCCATCACCTCCTAACTTCCTTCAAATCCTAGCTAAAGTCCTGTTGTCTTTAAGAAGTCTCTGCCAGTCCTTCTTGACCACAGTGCCTTCCCTTTGTTAAGTTTATCCTATATATATCTTGTTTATACATAGTTGTTTGCATGTTGTCTCCCCCATTAGACTAAAAGCTCCTTAAGAGCACGGACTATCTTTTCCCTTTCTTTGTATCCTCAGCACTTAGCACAGTGCCTGCCACATATACATGAACACAGAGGTATGTAATAAGAGCTAGTCAGGGACAGCTAGGTGTCAAAGTGGATAGAGCACCAGCCCTGAAGTCAGGAGGACCTGAGTTCAAATCCAGGCCTCAGATACTTGACACTTAACTAGCTGTGTGACCTTGGGCAAGTCACTTGACCCCAATTGCCTCACCCAAAAAAAAAAAAAGAGCTAGTCATCTGCAGGTTGACTCCCTAGTCCCATTTAATCCTAAAAGAAGTTTACCTTTTTCCAATTGACTGAGTCAGTCATTCAAAGATTTTAAAACAAGGGATGTTGACATTATAAGGGAACAAGCTAGTTTTATAAATCAAAGGTGGCAAGAAAGGTAATATTTACTTTATGGGGATCGTTGACTTTCATTTCAGTAGAGTTGAAGCTATCCCCAACCAAAACCGAATTTAGTCTTCCTCAGCCTCCTACTTCCTCTTTTAGTGCCCTTCTCCTATTTATCCTATGTTCTATGTCCATAAGACCTCTCTCAGCTAGCTGAAAATTTGGAAATTACCTAAGAGTAGCTCATCCCTGAGCTGTCCCACTCAGGAATGCTTGAATTTCACTCTGACCAACTGAATTTCAGTACTACAAACAACAACAAAATTGGTTTCTCTGATCTAGATACTTTCTCCACCAATAAAGATCTAACCTCCACCACACTTTGGTAAATGATCTTCACAAATAGCCAAGACTTAACTGTGGCCAAAACAAATCAGCACTTAGTAGTGAACTTTCAGGTGATGAGTCTTCAGATTGAAAAACCTTCAGAACATGGAAGAAGGAACTACAGAATAGTTTTTAAAAACCTCTGGGTTCCAACTCCCACCTGAAACAGGAATCCCCTCTTAATGGTGAATCTTAGGCCCTGTGACATGGATGGAGACATTCAGGGGGAAGGGTGGGGAAACCTCATCGGTTTGTGTATAAGCTATCGCCTCACTTTCTGAGTAGGCATCCATGTCAGCCAATCAACAAGCATTTATTAAGCATCTACTATGTGGTAGGCACTGTGCTTAAGACCTGGGGACACCAAGAAAGGCAAAAAACAGTCCCTGATATCAAGGAGCTCTTATTAGGTTGGTTGGAGGTTTGGGTTTGGTTTGGGGTTTTTTTCTAAGCAGTGGTATTACCTTTGGAGATGGTTTCCACACTTTTCCATCATCCTGATGCACATCACTGGCACAAAGCAAGGGGGTAAATGTGAACCACTGCCAGACAGGACTCTTTGTACCTTCTAGAATTCACAGCTGCTGTGTCAGACCCTGAGAGGTGACACAACAGCTTTCAGACCGTACATGTCATTTAACACAGAGAATATCCAAAAATAACACTGGAGCTTCCTGATTTATTGTTATTGTTGTTGTTATTGAGAATTTCATCTCAAATTTTCTTTGGTTCACATATGGTACAGAGCCCTGAAAAAGAAAATTTCTAGAAATTTCCAGGTCTAGAGGTCGAGCTGGCTTTGTGCTGACTTTGAGGATCATTCCAAAATAAAACACAACAAAAAATATTCTCCCACAGGAATTTTCTCCAAAAGGCCTCAGACTGACAGTTTTCAGAGGCTGGTGCCAACTCCCCCCAAGGCTGCCATTTGATGCCTTCTGTCCTGAGCCCCCTTTTAAAGAAAGGGGTGCTGCTTCAGTTCCAGTTGAGTCTCAGGGCAGTTTTATTTTGAATACACATAACAGAAATCCAAGGACAGCATCACTACATGACGTGAAAACTAGAAGAGACTGTTCTGTACAGAGAGGCCTGAGCCTATAAATAGGGCTAGGCTTGGAAAGGAAGTCCAACACTGTTAGCCACCTACCCTTACAAGTGCCCCCCACACCCTCCTCCTCCCACAATCCAGCAGAACCTGAGTTCTTTCGGAACTGTCTCTTCTGTAGATGAGCCCTTAAGAGCCAGACTGTTGATCTTTTCTCATTAATAGCATCTGGAGCTTAGAAAATGCCAATCTTTCCAAAGGTTCCTTCTACTCAGCTCAGAAGCTTTCCTGGGGAGTTGCAGGTTTGGCCTGCCACCTTGTGGCCCAGCATGGCTCTGCTAGAAATACTGGGCCCCTTCACAGGGTTTAGGAAGGAATTCTGCATTCAGACAAGTTTGTCTTGTCACCAGAGTCTTAAATTAAAAGGATTAAGCCCAAGTTTCTGACGTTGGCCAAACCAGGGGCAGGAATTTGGGAACATTGAGGACTTCGTTATTTCTATCAAAATTACCAGAGTGGCAAAACATTGAGAATAGCATCAGAGGATATTAAACTTGGTTTAGTATAGTCTGGTGTCGTGGAAACAGTATTTGACTTGAAGGCAGAAGGCCTAGATCAAACCCTCAGCACTGCCATTAACTGTGTGACCGTGGGCAAGTCATTTAATAAGTCCCTATCCCTATCCCTATGGTGCTTTAATGTTGATCACAGGAACAAAGACACACGTCTGAAAGTGATCTCTGAGGCCATTTCACAAATTAGGAAGCAGAAAACCAAAGATGTTATGGAACTTACATAGTGTCACACAGGTATTGAGTAGCAAGCGGTTAGAATCTGAACACAGCTCTTCTGACTAAATCCACTATTTCCACCGTACAGCCCTGCATGTCACTCTTGTGTCAGAGGCACAAAGTACCTGAGTACATTTTAGGAAGTGTCTCGGACTCATAGGGCTCACACCAAGGTAATCTGGGAACTTAAGAATCTGACAGTCTCCTGTGGTAGCTCCCAGCTTCCCTTATAAGCACACTGAAGCACAAAGCTCACAACATGAGCAGTTTTCCTTGTAACCCAATGGAGACAAATAAGACTCACACCCAAGACCAAAGAATAGAATGATACCCTGCTTCTTTCCTCCCTGGGGGTAGTCCGACATATTGGTGCTCTCCTCTGTCTGCACACTGGTATCTGTTTCTAGGCATAAATGTCAACAATAACTGTTTCTACCATCATCTTTCACAACTCTGTTGCTGCTCTCAGCTCCCAAATGGTGGTGGTTCTCTCAACACCAGCCCTATCCCCTGCAACCCCTAGACACCCTCCTCAGTTGCAAACAGATAGATGGGGATGTTATTTCTGACCCATTCAATGTCCACTATTTTCAGCCTCTCATTCCCATGTAACCAATTCTCTAACAACTAGACAAAAAGGAGTCTTTAAGCTGCAAAACACACTTTTAAGCCTTCTTTTGCACATGGTCCCCACCGTCTCAGGTGTGGTTTTTTTGCTCACATAAGCACTTACCATTGGATCCAAAGATTTAGCAACTCACTCTCTGCTCAGTCATTCCTCTGCCTCCTGTCTTCACCCTGGGCTGCTTCCTAAAACATCTATTGTTCAGTTGTGTCTGACACTTCATGACCCCATTTGGGATTTTCTTGGCAAAGATATTATAATGGTTTGCCGTTTCCTTCTTCAGCTTATTTTACAGAGGAGGAGACTGAGGCAAACAGGGTGAGGTGACTTGTCTAGGATCACACAGCTAGTAAGTGTCTAAGGCCAGATTTGAACTCAGGATGATGAGTCTTCCTTATTCCAGGCCCAGGCACTCTATCTTGCCCACTAAAGCATGTAGGCAAGCGAAAAGAGACACAGGCATTTGTACCATGGTGAGAAAAAAAATTAATAGTCTTTGCTACCTCCACAACAATCCCCAGAGGCAGCCTATCATTCCACTGCTGTCATCCTCATCTTAACAATGAAGAATCTGAGGCTCAGAAAGGATAAGTGACTTGCTTGTGGTCACATAATTAATAAACTTCATGGGCAGGATTCAGATGCAGGTCTCTGGCTTCCAAGTCCAGACTGGGCTCTTGCCATACCATCCCTTCTCTCCAAGAAATCATTGTGGTTTATACTTCTGTGGCACTTTCCTTTACAAGGTGATTTCTCATTATGCCAAAAGGCAGATGGGTGGTATTATTATTATTATTGTTGTTGTGCATATAAAGGAGTCCAGGCTCAGAGAGTTGATAGAATTTGCTAGTGGCTGAATCTCTGATTCTAGGTTTCTTTACACTTATTTCCTCCTATTCTCATCAATGCTACACTCCAGCCTAATTGACACCTCCCCAGTCTGACACTCCCTTTGCCGAGTCTGTACATTCACACCGCTGTTCTCCCTCCTCAACTGTGCCTCTCAGAATTCTCCTGGGCAGGACTCAGCTCAGTGAGCATTTTCTATGGGAACCTCCCCCTGCACAGCCCCAGCAACCCCCTCTTATTACCTAGTAATACACTTTTCTGTGGCCTGCTCTATCTCCCCAGTCCAATGTAAGGTCCTGAAGGGCAAAGGGCTGTTACTGTTGTCTTTGTCTCTCCAGTGCCTGACCACTCTAGGTGTTTATCTCTGTAAAACAGAGATAAAAATGCTTGCACCATCCACTCCCTAGTGTTGTTGTAGGGAGAGCAAAGGTTCCCAGAGTCCCCTCAGGGAGTCTTTCACTTCAGCCAAATGATGTCTTCATCCTTTCCTACCACCAAGTTTATTCCTGAATCATTATTCACTCTGTTTTCTCTCCTCTCTATGTGTCTGAGTCCTTCCCTCTCTGGGGGGGGGGGGGAGGAAGAAAGGAAGGGAGGGAGAGAGGGAGGGAGGGAAGGAAGGAAGGAAGGAAGGAAGGAAGGAAGGAAGGAAGGAAGGAAGGAAGGAAGGAAGGAAGGAAGGAAGGAAGGAAGGAAGGAAGGAAGGAAGGAAGGAAGGAAGGAAGGAAGGAAAGAAAGATGGATGGATGGATTTGTTAAGTGCCAGGCACTGTGCTTTGCTCTTTACAAATATTGATCCTCACATAGCCCTCAGGGGTAGATGCTATTATTATCCCCATTTCACAGTTGAGGGAACTGAGACAGAGGTGAAGTGATTTGCCTATGGTGACACAGATAGTGTCTGAGGGTGTATTTGAGCTCAGGTCTCCCTTACTTCAGATCCAGTACTTTATCCAGTGGGCCATGTAGCTGCCTTTATAACAGAAGAGAGCACTGGATTTGAAATTTAGAGACCTGAATTCTAATCCTGACTCTGATTCTCCCTAGAGGCATGATGATCAAGTTGCTTAACCTCTGGGTCCCCAGTTAACTCTTTTTGTTTGGTTTGGTTTGGTTTTTGCGGGGCAACAAGGATTAAGTGACTTGCCCAGGGTCACACAGCTAGTAAGTGTCAAGTGTCTGAGGCCAGATTTGAACTCAGGTCCTCCTGAATCCAGGGCCGGTGCTCTATCCACTGCGCCACCTAGCTGCCCCTGCCCAGTTAACTCTTTTATAAAGTTGAGCTAATAAAACTTGAACCACCTCACAGAGAATCTTAGGTCACTGTAGAAATGTGAGCTATTGTTATCAATACTATCTAGGTAACACTGGAGACGTTTTTTCCTCTTCCTTTGTGAAAGTAAGGAATAAACAAATGATCCCTCAGTGCTCACACACATCCCATCGGTAATCCATAGTCACCCCACATTTTACATTTCTTTGTCGCCCAGGTTCCTAGTATTAAGACATGGTGTGGTAAGAGCTACTTAGTTCTTGCTAACTGATGCTGACGCTGATATCCAGGATAAGCTTTGAAAGGAAGAGTTTACCATTCCTCTAGGAAATGTGCCCGTGGGGAATGAAGCCCCACGCCGCTCCTGCCCCTCCTAACCCTAAACAGACTCCTTCAGAGGGCGAGGCTGCAGCCCTGAGATCTTGAGAGGGGAATAAAAAGGGAGGAGAAATGCAGGAGTTCTATTTCTGAGTGTGCAGTTTTTATCTTTGGGGGGGAGAGAAGTAATGCAAAGGCAACCAGAAAACTCCAAAAAAGAATCAAACGATAATTAAGACATCAGAGGTGGAAGGAACCTCTGAGACCTTCTCATCGAATGGCAGTTTGTATTCAGACTCAGGCCCCTTAAGGGCAGCTAGGTGGCTCAGTGGATAAAGCACCGGTCGTGGATTCAGGAGGAACTAAGTTCAAATCTGGCCTCAGACACCTGACACTAGCTCTGTGACCCTGGGCAAGTTACTTAACCCTCATTGCCCCGCAAAAACAAAACAAAACAAAAAGACAGACTCAGGTCCCTTTCCCTAGCCCAGCAGCGAGAAGCTGCTGTTGGATCCCCAGAGCCCTGACTGAGGAGGCCCGTGTGCCCCTCGCACCTCTCTTTTCCAGGTCAAACATTCCCAGCTCCTTCCACTGCTCTTCTGAGGCCCGATGAATCTTTGCTGGGGGTTCATGTTTCAGGTGGGAACAAACCCAGTCCAGACCCACAGAAGAGGATCCCGGGGGACGAGATGTTGCTCCCCAGGCTTTCTAATAAAGGCCCGTCTCTGTCCCAGCTCCCATTGGGCAGACTGAGAAACACAAATACACTGACTACAGGTAGTGAGCTGGGGGGGGTGGATCAGAGTGGGAGGCCTGGAGAATAGCAGGACTTAGAGGCCACTGAGCAAGCCAGGGAAGGCTCCCTAAATAGGAAGAATGATTCCCATTCCTATAGTGCTATAAAGTTCACAAAGTATTTTCCTCACGACCACTCTGTAGGGTAGGTGGGATGGTTCAAGCACCTCATTTGGCGGATAAGGAGACCCAAAAAACCATGAGGGGAGATAGCTTATTCATGGTTAAACAGCAGCTAAGTATTGGAGCCCAGCATCAGTCCTAGATGTTCCTTTAAGGGCTCTTCATTTGGGTCCCACCACCTTGTTTTCTTTAACATTTGACAACTGGGTTTTAATATCATTGGTCTCCTCTGTAACTGTGTAGATTTTATTTTATTCATTTCAAAACATTATTCTGAGAAGGAATAGGCGATAGGTTTCTCTAGACTTTCAATGAGTTTTCTTCAGAGCAACTGAGGAAGGAAAAGACACTTTACTGAGGATGGCAAGGGTGGTGGAAGCAGGATTCAAAACCAGCCCTTTCAAATCCAAGACCAGGGTTCTTCCTACTGGATGATCTTGGAATGAGGAGACCCCTTTCTCGAGGTCTGAATCTGCGGCTTACTAGCTACAGATTGGCCAGACTGACCTCATCTTTTGAAAGCGGGCCTAGATTTTTAGAACGGGAGGACTCTTTGGGCACAGTACAAAGTAAAGTCCTTGATGGATTGATGTCACCGTGGAGGGAGGTCTCTAATGAAGAGCCCAAGGCTGTACTTGACTTTATTGTCTTAAAGACTTTTAGCAGTGAGTTGGATCTTTGCCATCAGGTAAAGTTAGATTGGACATAAGGAAAAGCTTCCTTGCAATGAGAACTATCCATGAGCAGAACAGACTGCCTTGAGAGGCAATAGGTTCCTCCTCCTTGGAATCTTCAATGAAGGACATTAGGTATGTGGTAAAGGAGACTTTTTTATTTTTTAAAGAAATACAGCACAGACTAGATGACCACTGTGGTTCTGGATGAAGGTGTAGATGACATGCTTATCAGAGCTGCAGATGGACAGGGTGGGTGACTAAGGATCCAAAGAGCCCAACAGGCTAAAATACTGGGCCAAATCTAATTGAATGACATTTAATAGGAAAGGACTAAATTCTGTTAAAAAATTAACTTCATAATTATAAGGGAAGGGGGGCAGCTAGGTGGCTCAGTGGATAAAGCACAGGCCCTGGATTCAGGAGGACCTGAGTTCAAATCCGATCTCAGACACTTGACACTTACTAGCTGTGTGACCCTGGGCAAGTCATTTAACCCTCATTGCCCCGCCAAAAACAAACAAAAAAAAAAAACCCAGATAATTATAAGGTAAGGGATGTATGGCTAGTACAAAGAGTAAAGAGCTCATGTGGAAAAGATATGGGCTTATTGGTAGACTGAGCTTAAGAGGAAGGCAGCTAGGTAGAGCAGTTCTGGAGGCCAGGAAGACTTAAATTCTTCCTGAGTTTAAAACTGGCCTAGACACTTACTAGTTGTGTGACCTTGGGCAAGTCACTTAACTTTGTTTGCTTCTGTTTGGAACTATGGAATATGGATGCAGATTGAACCATCATATTTCTCTTGTTTTTGGTGCCATTGTTTTTCTTTTTTGAGGTTTTTCCTTTTTGCTCTGATTCTTCTCTTATAATATGACTAATGCAGAAATTTTTTAAAAAGAATGTCTTCTCTGAGGGAGGGATGGCTGAATCTCTGCTCAGCACCTTGCCGTAGCATCTCTGTCTCCTTCCCCAGTTTCACTTGGCAGATGCCTCTGATCATTTCAACCTCCTAGCAGTCTCTGACTTCATAGACCTCATAGGCCCTCTGTACCCTACCCAACAATCTCTCAATCTCTCAATCTCTCTCATCCTGAGAAGACCAGGTGAAGTAACTCCGACTATTTATCTTATAGAAAAGAAATTTAGGGGTGACACCCCACATTTAAAGCGCTATTTTAGGAAAAGGGATCTGACTTACTCCATTTGACCTCAAAGGACTATACTAGGAGCAAAGAGGTGGTTGCAGAGAGACAGAGTAGGTTCCCCACGAGGGAAAATCTTCATAAATATTGGAGCCATCCAGAAGCAAGATGGTTGTCTCAGAAGGAGTCATCCCTCTAGGAAGAGGACGAACTCTTTTCTTCAACCAAAGTCTTGATGACAATTTGGGGATATTGGAAAAGGGGGTTTCTGCTCAACTATGAGTTGAATTAAATGGCATCTGAGGATCTTTTCAGCTCTGAGATTCGATGATTCTATTAATGCCATGGATCATGAAAAGATCACTTCAACTCTCTGAGTCTCAGTTTCTCTGCCAGTCAAATAAGGATAATGTTTGTACTGTTTGCCTAACAAGGTGATTGTCAGAAAACCTGTCTCTGGAGACCATTAACTATCTAATAGCCAGATATTATTATTACTAGTGCCTGTCGGGTAAGGAAAGATCTAGGACTGCTATATAATAAGAAGTAGGTCATCATTAGGGAAGGTGGCTCTCCTGATCATGAGGCTTCCATATTTACCACTCCCTTTTTTTTTAAACTTTCACTGGTGACTTCAATTAAGTTCCTGGTGTTGGTTCACAGACTTGGAGCAGGCCTTTCCTTAAAAAGCAAAGGGACCTGGCTTGCCAAGAAACTTTTAATAGCTTACCATGAAATTTATAGCCTTTCTGGAGTAGAGTAATTTAAACCACACGTGGGAAAGTGAGGCCTATAACAGTCTAATCTAATTTAACACTGGGTGATGCATTTTATGCTCTTCCTCAGAGCACATTGCATCCAAAGGAAAATTCCAGCAAGGGCCCAGGGCCAAGGGGAGGAGAGCTATCTCTGGGTTGGCCTCCCCAGGGTCCTGAGGTAACTCTGCCATGACTTCCGGCCAGTTGGAGCCACTTCCTCTGTGTCCCACTTGCCTGAACACAACAGCCTTTTAGTGGAAAGAGCCCTGGCCTGGCTCTTAGTCTCTGCTTCCCTGATAATCTGCTGCCTGACCTCAGGCAAGTCGCTATGCTTCTGACAAATAAAAGGGTTGGATTTAATGACCTCTAAAGTCTGTGTCCCTAACTATTATTGGAAGAGAGATGCAGCCTGACAGAGTTCTCCTCAATTGAGAACTGATTGATTCTAAAATTGATTGACAAAAGAAGGCCTGGTCTCGGAATCAGAATCCCTAGGCCCAAGGGCCCAGATCTGCTGCTTGATTGACAGTTGTGTCACCTTAGGCAAATCATCTGATCTCTCTGAGTCTCTGCCATCACCTGTGAAATGGGAGATGTGGCCTAAGAGATCTCAAAGGTACCTTCTAACTCCAGCATATAATGATTCCAGACTATAGGAAACCTCTGTACCTGAGCAGGGCCTGATTTGGAACTCAGACTAACCAGGCAGTCACACATCTGGTGGGATTTGTGGGGTGCCTGTTGCAGGACAACAGGAATTCTACAACTTTAATTAATTCTGTTGCATTAGTCAATGCCCTAACCAGGTTCTCTCTTTATTTGGCGGCCGGGGGGGGGGGGGTCAGGTAGTAATACACATGTAGAGATAATTTGGCTCCCCTTGTGTAAGGGGATGCTAGGATGTAGTAGTAAAGTATACTCCACTCTTAAGGCAAGAGGGGTACTCCAAAAGGCAGCCCAGTCCTCCCAGGTAGTGTGGTGGGATTGAGTCGTTATTCTCTCCACAGGTAATGTAGCTGAAATTAGGAAGTTTCCTAACTGCAAAAACTCCTGCCCCACCCCCACTCCCCACCACCAATTTGGCTCTAGTTTCTCCAGGCTCAGACTAGCGTTTAAATTATAAAAGCATTGGCACATAATATTTCATAAATTTATCACAAATTTGGCTGTTATGCCCAGAACTCTAGGAAATCTCCAAAAATAGAGCCTGTGCCTCATTTCTCATTTAGATTTGTATTTCCTTCCCCACTTCAAACACCATATAAAGAAAACACACTTCCATGATATGTGGGTTAGAATACTTTTACTGTAACAAATCAGAATGGAAAGACGCAAGCAACAAAATTGCAAGCAGTGACGATGCTCTGCTCAGGAGAAGGGTCAGCCACTGAAATGAGAGCTCCCAGAAGCCTTGGCTAAGGAAAGCTAGGAGAAGCAGCAGCAGCAGCAGCAACAGCAGTACTCGTTCCTTCTCTTCAATATCAGTCATAAGAATATTGGAATATACTTTCTCCCCACACCCCAAACAGCTTGTTGGGTAGTTCATCAAAAGATACAGGGTCAGAAACCATATTCTCTCAAGAATGTCTTCTCTGGCAATTTGGAATTATGCCCAAAGGGCTATAAAGCTGTGCATACCCTTTGACCCAGCAATACCACTATTGGGTCTTTTCCCCAAAGAGATCTTAAAAAGGGAAAAGGACCCACATGTACAAAAATATTTATATTTGCTCTTTTTGTGGTAGCAAAAAATTGGAAATTGAGGGGCTGCCCAAGCTGTGGTATATGAATATAATGGAATTCTATTGTGCTGTAAGAAATGATGAGCAGGAGGAGTTCAGAGAAATCATGAACTGATGATGAGTGAGAAGGGCAGAACCAGAAGAACATTGTACACAGTATCATCAACATTATGTGTTGATCAACTGTGATAGACTTCATTTTTCTCAGCAATACAATGGTCCAAGATAGTTCCAAAGGACTCATGATGGAAAAGGCTCTCCAAATACAGAAAGAAAAAAAAAGGGAACTTTGGAATATGGATGCAGATTGAACCATCATATTTCTCTTGTTTTTGGTGCTGGTTTTCTTTTTTTTGAGGTTTTTCCATTTTGTTCTGATTCTTATTTTATAACATGACTAATGCAGAAATTTTTTAAAAAGAATGACTTCTCTGAGGGAGGGATGGCTGAATCTCTGCTCAGCACCTTGCCATAGCATCTCTGTCTCCTTCCCCAGCTTCACTTGGCAGATGCCTCTGATCATTTCAACCTCCTAGCAGTCTCTGACTTCATAGACCTCATAGGCCCTCTGTACCCTACCCAACAATCTCTCAATCTCTCTCTCTCTCTCTCTCTCTCTCTCTCTCTCTCTCTCTCTCTCTCTCTCTCTCTCTCTCTCTCTCTCTCTCCTCCCTCCCTTCCTCTCTTCTTCTATTATCTCTCAAACCTGTCAATGGTCTGTCTTTTTAAAGGCCCAGGTCAGTATAATAATTCATGAACATCCTATCACTTCATATTTCAGGTTACTTTCTATTAACCCCCTATTTCTGGTTCATACAGTAAACAGACCTGAGGAGAATACAAAGGAAAAATATGCCTGCAGAGGAAGGGGCTAGAGAGATAGCCATGTCAATGGGATTCCAGCATGTCCCTAATACGTCCAGCTCAATGAGTTTAGAAGATGCCTTTCCTCCTCTTGGGGCATGGAAGAAGTTGGTCACTTCCTAGAACTGCTTACACCCAGACTCCTCAGGGACGGAGCCCTTCAGATCAGTACAAAATGAAGAACCCTTCATGCTGGATTCTGTTCCTTCGCTGCTCTCCAAACACCAACCTCTGTGACACCTGTGCTTCCTAGAGGAAGAAGTTGTGACCTCGGATATACCCTCCTAATCAAGAAGCCGGCTGAATGTTGTCTCTGTGAACCAGAGAAACTAAGAGGAGCAAACAGTTCAGTCTGAAGGGTCAGACCCAAGACCAGAATCAGGACATAATGGAAGTGCTGAAGTTCTCTCTAGGACCAAGTATAAAATACTCCCTTGGGCATCCAAAGCCCTTCTCCACCTGGCCCCGTCTACCCTTCTAGCCTTATTGGACTTGACTTCTCCGGCCCCTGACCAATCCAGCCATGCTGGACTGCTGCTGCTTCTCACACTGATGTCTCCATACACGTGCACTGGTTGTCCCTCGTTCCTGGAATGCCCCCCTCCCTTGCTTCCAATTCCTAACTTCTGCTTTCTTCAAGACTCAGCTTATATCCCTCCTTCTGCAAGAGGCCTTCCCCAGTTCCCCTGTTGTTAGTCCCTTCTTTAAGATTACCTTCCATTAAAACAAAAAAATCAAGAATATCCAGGGAAATAATGAAAAAAAAATTCACAGGATGGGGTTAGCGGTACCAAACCTGGAGCTTTACTATAAAGCGGCAGTCATCAAAACTATCTGGTACTGGCTAAAAAATAGAGTGGTAGATCAATGGAATAGGCTAGGCTCAGGAAACGCAGTAGTAAATGGCACTAGCAATGTAGTGTTTGATAAACCCAAAGACTCCAGCTTCTGGGATAGGAACTCAGTATTTGACAAAAACTGCTGAGAAAACTGGAAGATAGTATGGCAGAAATTAGGCATAGACCAACATCTTACACCTTATACTAAAATAAGATCAAAATGGATATATGACTTAGACATAAGAGGTGATACCATAGGTAAATTAGGAGAGAAAGGAATAGTCTACCTATCAGATCTTTAGAAAGGAAAACAGTTTATGACCAAACAAGAGATAGAGTATATTATAAAATGCAAAATGGATGATTTTGATTACATTAAATTAAAAAAATTTTGTACAAACAGAAGCAATGCATCCAAAATTAGAAGGGAGGCAGAAAGCTGGGAAACAATTTTTGTGGCCAGTACTTCTGATAAAGGCCTCATCTCTAAAATATATAGGGAACTAAATCAAATTTATAAGAATCCAAGTCATTCCCCAATTGAGAAATGGTCAAAGGGTATGCACAGCTTTATAGCCCTTTGGGCATAATTCCAAATTGCCAGAGAAGACATTCTTGAGAGAATATGGTTTCTGACCCTGTATCTTTTGATGAACTACCCAACAAGCTGTTTGGGGTGTGGGGAGAAAGTATATTCCAATATTCTTATGACTGATATTGAAGAAACCAAAGCTATCTATTCCCATATGAAAAAATGCTCTAAATCTCTAATGATTAGAGAGATACAAATTAAAACAACTCTGAGGTACCACCTGACACCTATCAGATTGGCTAAAATGACAAAAAAGGAAAATAAGAAATGTTGGAGAAGCTGTGAGAAAATTGGAACACTAATGCATTGTTGGTGGAGCTGTGAACTGATCCAACCATTCTGGAGAGCAATTTGGAATTATGCCCAAAGGGTGATAAAGCTGTGCATACCCTTTGACCCAGCAATACCACTTTTTGGTCTTTTTTCCAAAGAGATCATAAAAAAGGGAAAAGGACCCACATGTACAAAAATATTTATAGCTGCTCTTTACGTGGTGGCAAGGAATTGGAAGTTGAGGGGGTGCCCATCAATTGGGGAATGGCTGGACAAGTTGTGGTATATGAATACAATGGAATACTATTGTGCTGTAAGAAACGATGAGCAGGAGGAGTTCAGAGAAACCTGGAAGGTCTTGCATGGGCTGATGATGAGTGAGATGAGCAGAACTAGAAGAACATTGTACACAGTATCATCAACATTGAGTGTTGATCTTCTGTGATGGACTAGATTCTTCTCACCAATGCAATGGCACAGAAGAGTTCCAGGGAACTCCTGATGGAAGAGGATCTCCAAATCCAAGAAAAAAGAACTGTGGAGTATAGAGGCTAAATGAACCATACTATTTCTTTTGTTTTTTGGTGCTGTTGTTTTTTTCTATTTTGAGGTTTTTCATCATTGCTCTGATTTTTTCTCTTATAACATGACTAAAGCAGAAATAGGATTAATGTTATTATGTGTGTATATATGTATATATATATATATGTGTGTGTATATATATATATATATATAAATATATAACCTATATCAGATTACCTGCTGTCTAGGGGAGGGGGGAGGGATGGGAGGGAGGGAGAAAAATCTGAAATTGTAAAGCTTGTATAAACAAAAGTTGAGAACTATCTTTACATGTAACGGAAAAAATAAAATACTTTATTAATTAAAAAAAAGTAAAGGGAAAAAAAAAAGATTACCTTCTATTTATACTGTATACATCCTATATGTACACAGTTAAGTGAAGCTCAGAGGTTCAGTGACTTGCCCAGGGACATCCAGCTCTAAGTATCTGAGATTCCAGGCCTTGTGCTCTATTCACTGCCCAATTTTCTACTTATGTCACCTTCGGCAATCCAGGTAACTTCTCTGAACCTCAGTTACCTCTTCTACCAAATGAAAGAGGTCCCTTCTAGCCCTAAAGTAATGATGGTGCTATCGAGTCTCCAAGAGAGGATCTTCTCATAAGAGGAGCCAGTGAGCCCCCTTCCCAGACTGGAACAAGAAGCTTAGACAGGCTGTGGCTGAGTAGATCCCGAGGTGACAGGGTGCTCCCTAACGAGATTCAGGGTTGAACAGGGGGTGGCTGCTTAGCTTGTGGTCTGAGCCCGAGGACCCAGAAGCAGCCATGTTCCTTTGCCTGTTTCTAATCGGTCTCCTCGGACTTGGTACACACTTCGACACCTCCTGCCTCACCTGTGAGTCTGAGGAATCTCTGGGTCTCCCAGGCACTTTGCCAATATGTCTGCAAAGCATGAACCAGCTTGTTTGAATCTGTCCCATTTACCTTCTCTATCAAGCAAATGCAAATTGTACTTGGACCAGGCCTTTATTCCCCTATCTGATACCACCTTGAAAACAAAACTCCCTGGATCACAGATGTACCAGTGTCCATACAGTGAATTTCCCCCAATCAAAAAAAAAGGGACAAGTCCCTCTCTTGAAATCTGACTGCAGGGTGGTCTTCTCTTCCAAGAAGAGGGCAGATGACCCCTCCAGACAGAATGGCAGAAGCTCAGATGTGGGAGGGCCCTCTGAATACACCTAAGGTTCAGAAGCCTCAGAAAGGACTGGAGAGATCACCTCAGTTCACAGAAAAGGAAACTGTGCTTAGCACAGTTCCTGACACATAGCAAGTGCTTAATAAGTGCTTGTTTATTGATTGAAAACAAAACAAAACAAAACAAACAAAACATGTTTGCTGGCCAGACTTTTGCTGGCCTTGATTCTAAGCTTTCCTGGACTGCATGAAAGGGCTCTATGTTCTTTTGATGGCTCAACTCAGCAGCCAAAGATTTCATTCTACATCTAATCCACCCTCCTAGCTCTTGGGAACACCCCAGCAGCTTCTCCAACCGTAGCTATCTTTATCCCATTTCCTCTGTTGAGTCACATAAAAGAATCCACTCAGGGAGGATTTCTTGGGGGGATGTGACCAGTCCTGAGCCTTCCAGGGAGCAGACAGCACCGCCTTCTCAGAAGTCGGTATAGTACAGCAAAAGGAGCACTGGTGATGGACTCAGAGAGTTCAAGTCCATCTCTGCTGATTCATTCCTGCTTAACCTCTCTGAGCCTCAGCATCCTCATCCATAAAAAAGGGTGGGTTTGGGGGCAGCTAGGTTGCACAGTAGATAAAGCACTGGTCCTGGATTCAGGAGGACCTGAGTTCAGTTCTGGCCTCAAACACTTGACACTTAACTAGCTGTGTGACCCTGGGCAAGTCATTTAACCCTCATTGCCCCACAAAAAAGGGGTGGGTTGGTCTAGATGGACTTTGAGTCCCTTCCAGTTCTAAGATCCTAAGCTCCTAGAACCAGTCAATCCCAGGCTGACAAGGCGCTACAGTAGTGGTGCCTGGGCCAGGTATGCTTTGGTGGAAGAGTTATGCCACCTTCTCTTCATAGCCAGGAAGAATGATTTGGGGTGATATTTATAGGGTCAGGAATTTAGAGAGAGGGATCCTGCAAGGGGAGGATACCCAGTTTCCAAGGACCTTTTATGATAGTTGAAGAGTAAGTGGAAGAGCCCTTCCCCCAAAACACACACACACACACACACACACACACACACCACTACACACCACTTAGAGACTTAGAACTTCTGAAGTCACCTAGCTCAGTCCCCACTAGAAGCGACCCTGACAAGTGATTTTCTAGTCTCTACTTGGCCATCTTCAGCGACTTGTCGCTATGGGAGCTGTGAAGGCTTGGCAAGAATCCTAAACCTCTGGCAATTCTGTTCATTAGATGAGGAGCCCTGCCAGGATAACACAACTGATCCTATGATACAGGATAACAGACAGGGTAAGCCTACTAGGAACCATCGTGATGATCAATGGAGGACAGTGGGACACATGACACCATTTAACGTTTTAGAACCACAAGGAGGCAAGATATACTAAATCGGGGGCTCTTAATCTTGTTTTATATCATGGACTCCTTTAAAGTCATCCCTTGAGTCCCTTTTAAGTGGTGTGTGTGTGTGTGTGTGTGTGTTTTGGAGGTAGGACTCCCTGACTGGTCTCCTATCTGGCGCAGCCTTGGGTGCACATATATGAGCTATCCAAGAACTCTGATTAACTTAGAGTCATTCCTCATTAAGAAGAACATAAGGCCAAGGACTATCTCATTTTTATAGGTTGTCAATTAATGCTTGTTGATTGATTGACCCCAAGATTATTTCTAGAGAACAAATCCACTTTCAAAAGATAAAGAATGTACTGCAGACTCTGAAAAGGAGGCTTCCGAAGATGAACTAGGAACAGCAACCTCATGGAGTAAGTGTACCATTCCCAAGACCACTTGGAAAGGGACCAGGTGACAGTTGTCTGGATGTATAAGTTCCAGTATGTTTACTTTAAAACTCACTTTATTGTTACAACCTGGATGTTGAAAACTAGGGCTCAATCGCTAATAGTGGAATCTCAATCAGGATGGCAGGCAGACATTTGGGGGAGAGCCTTGCTAGCTTCTATACATCGCAATGGCCACCGCTAACTTGTCTCGGGGGTATGCCTGCTTCCTTCTGCCAGCCAGGTTCTTCTGTCACATGAAGTGGAAGAGAGCCATATGGTTAAACAACAGTCTGAGTGTTTGGGATGTTTTAAAGATTTCACCATCCACACCCTCATCCACAGGATTTATTTATGAAAAAAAAAAAAAGAAAAAAGACAGGCTGCAGGAGGACCATCAGGCTGTCCTCTAGTCTGCTGGCATTGGAATTCATGGAATCATACCTCCCAGGAAACTTGACTAGTTCTGGTTGCTAATTTGATTCAAGTCAACAAACTTATTAAATGCCTACTATGTGCTACATTATACTTGGCACAAAGGATACTGAGAAGAAAAATAATACTGTGTCTACCCTAAAGGAGCTTATAGTCTAATGGGGGGAAATTCAAATATGTACACACAAAGACTTTTCTACAAGATTAAGTATGATAAGGGTAGGAAAGGAAGAATCCAAAGTGCTCCAGGGAAATTTGAAGGAAAGATTGCTATCATCTGGGGAGAAGGGATGAAGGTAAAGGAGATGAGAAAAAACTTCTGGGATGGAGAACCTGACCTGGGCCTTGGAAAAAGAGAAGTCTTCCAATAAACCAAGATAAGAAGAATGGCATTCCAGGCATTGGGGATGATCTGTGTGAACAAAAAGGTGGGAGAGAATAGGATGAGACAAGGGAACAGCTGGTTGTCAAGTTTAGAATGTTCTTCCTTCTACCAAGATGAAATCCACCTCCGTTTTTCTCCCTGAAGCTCCTAATTCTTCCCTCTTGGGCCAAGAGGAATATGGTTAATCCATCTTCCATATGAGTTACAAACCACTTGCCAATTTCAAATTTGCTTCTCTGCTCTGCTTGGTGCTGGTTATAAAGAGATGAAGAGCATAGTCCTCTGCATTTAAGAAGCTTCAGTAAATAACTATGATGCAGGTTAGACAATTATTAAGTTGATGAGGAGGGGGTCAAAAAGAGAGACCTGTGAAACTCAAGAAAGGATAGGTTATCTTAAAGGAGCCAGATTTGTGTCCATCCTACATCCTGCTGTGCTGGGAGGGAAACAGACCCAGGCTACCCTTAGGGAGCTCACAGTCTAGTTCAGGAGATAAAGAAGCAACAACCTGGAGCCTTCCGGGAAGGTGGAAAACAGAGAGGTTACAAGAAAGCCTAACTCCTGAATATCTTCCTCAAAAAAGAAAAAAAAACAGAAAGGTATATGTGTATGGGAAAATTAAAACTACAAAACAAACCCTTAAAAGAAGAAGTTCTTAGGGGAAAAAACTCAGAAAATGGACAATTTTTTGTTCATTTGTTCACAATGGAAAATATATTATGGAACAAAAGAAACTAAGGCCAAAAGGCCAGAAAAAAATCACACTGAAAAAACACTCACAGAAGTGTCAGAAACAAACCTAGAATTTTCTCAAGATACAATAAGATGAATATGAAATACAGGAATTAAATGAAGGAATTAGCAAAAATATCATTAGATGAAGCAAAGGAGGAACTGAGATGACTAAGAAATCTTAGAACAAGATGAAGATAAAACAAAAATATAGACATATCTGTAGAAATTAGGAACAGATCAATAGACTATGGAAAACAATTGTTTTACTAGAAGACAGAATGGCAGAAACCAAAACAAATCCCAGATAATCATACTGTTATAAAAAAATTGGAATCTATGAAAAGAAAAGTGACATATTATGGAAGAAAGAGAAAGAAAATAAAATAAGGCTTCCTAAAAACTGTTAGAAGAAATTAATCTGACCATGTTATTTCAGGGAAACATACAAGAAAATCTTCCAGAAATGTTGAAAAAGTCAGACATGTTGCAAACCAACAGAATTCACACTGTAGCAATATTAAAAATTCAACTCAGCAAGACATAAAGGATTGAGATTTAGAGCTAGAAGAAATCTTAGAGTTCAAATAGTTCAACCCTTTCATTTTAGAGATGAGGAAACTAAGGCCCACAGAGCTTAAGTGATTTTCTCAAGGTCATACTTCAAAACTGTAATGACAAGGAGATAATTTTGTAAGTAGTCGAAAAGAAAACTACTATGTATTAAAATTGTACAAGTTCTCCTACAAAATACAAAAATGAGAGAAGAAGCTGTATTCTAGTTTCTCTCATTTTTGTATTTTGTAGGAGAACTTTGTGCCATTTTAATATATACAGATACAGAAAGTTAAGTGAAAAGGATCTCATCACAAAACCATCCAAGTTAGGTATTCCTTTAAAATACAAAAGACAGTCGTTTAAGAACCTACTTGAATTTGAAGAATTTGTGGTGAGGAGAATCAATCTTAAGGCAACTTGTAATATACAAGACCAGTAGTAACACAGAGAGCCGGAGCTCCATCATCATGGTGGGTCATGTACCAGCAGTTACTGTCTAAGGTAGGTAAGTATGAGGAAAGGGAAAAGACAGGCCCAGTGGTGGCAAAATTCCAACAGGTCCGAGGAGGGCTTCACCCTGTAGAGACAACTCTTGGAGAAGATGCCTCATTTCTTCTGGGTCTATCTTGATGTTTTCCACACAAGCTTTGAGTCACTGGTCAGAGTCCAGGTTGCATACGACTCTGAGATGGTTGAGATCCTCAGGGACCTAACCCAACATCTCTGCCAGCTGATTTACACAGATGAGCAGCACGAGAACAGGAAAATGAGGCCAATCATAGCTGATGACTGAACTCCAAGCTAAAACCCCTCTGGGACAAGATACTTATACCACATGTACCTCTCTACTCCCAAATTCAGTAAAGCCAACTCCATGGTAAAGGATAGTAGCTATGATCAAACAGATAGCTGAGGCAACACCTGCTATCAATCTATCACTGGCCTTTCAACCAAGTCTCTTGTTAGAGAAAGAACTCCACCTCCTACATACACACCCCCGGCTGCAGATGGGCTCATTTTAGTGCCAGGCCACAGAATGTCTAGTTCTAAGTAAGGTACTGCCAGAGAGGCTAATGCTAGCAGACAATGAAGCCAGATGATTAGTTTAGAAGGAACAGCCACAGGGGCGTTTTATTTCTAAAATACCCATCCAACAAAGACCAGTTTCCCACCCCAGTTGATGACTCCAGCCCATGGGCAGCAGTTGTATGAGCAAGTCAGCTCCAACTTGAGGCAGGGCATTGAAGTCTTGGATGAGGCAGTGATTTGGCTTTGAGGTTGCCCAGTGTGCCAATCTGCTTTATTATCTTGTTTTTGGTGGTGAACCTTTCCCCTTCAAAGCTGTTTTGTGTACAAGTTAGAGAGAAGTTGGGAGAATAACAGAGCTATGAGGACAAAGGGGAGGAAGCAAAGCTATTGTCTTCCTTGGCCTGCCAAGTACGAAACAAGGCCCCGTCCAGGCTTCTAAGTATTAAGAAAGCTAGTTTCACATACATCTCTGGACATGGCAGATGTGAGAATTTGTCTTGCTTGACTGCTTATTTGCTACTAGGATTTTGTTTTTCTTTCTTCCTTTCTCTCTCTCTCCCTCTCTCTCCCTCTCTCTCTCTCTCTCTCTCCCTCTCCCTCTCCCTCTCCCTCTCCCTCTCCCTCTCCCTCTCCCTCTCCTTCTCCCTCTCCCTCTCCCTCTCCCTCTCCCTCTCCCTCTCCCTCTCCCTCTCCCTCTCTCTCTCTCTCTCTCTCTCTCTCTCTCTCTCTCTCTCTCTCTCTCTCTCTCTCTCTCTCTCTCCCTCCCTCCCTCCCTTCCTTCTTTTCAATAAGGGGAGGTAGGAAGGAGAAAATAAATGCTTGATCATTGAAAAATAAAGGAAAATTTAATTTTAAAAAAGAATGCTAGTTGTATCTTCCTTGAAATCTTCCTACAGTGCTTCAAATTTAATTTTAAAAAAGAATGCTAGTTGTATCTTCCTTGAAATCTTCCTACAGTGCTTCAAGTAAGCATTCCAAAGTTTTCCATTTTAGGAAAACTTCTGGAACCTATAAGGCAATTTAAAATGAAAATTTAATGTTAGTTTTCTATTCACCTGTCAACTCAGGAGCCCCATGGAAAGGACAGAAAGTCTAGCCTCCCCTGACTTCAAAACTGAGGATTTTATTTTTTCAAGAAAACTTTAAATAAAGACTGTTTATTTAACTAAAATACTAATAGAAAATAATAAAAAGTAAAAATGTAAGTAAGGTGGAGCATGGAGCGTGGGTACTCCCATAATACCATTAATGTCTGAGACAGGAAAGAGAACAGGAAATGCAGGTGTTTGGAGGTCTAGAAGGACCCTTATGGGTCATCTTGTTCAGTGGTATCAAACTCAGATAGAAACAGGGCCCGCTAAATGTTATCTAAGAACCCCTGCAGATGCATATTGACTTAGAAAACCACATATTAACATGGTCCATATTTTATTAAATTTTAATTAATTTGGTCAAATATTTCCAGATTATTTTTTAGTATGGCTTGGGCAGCAGTTAGGAGTAGATATGTTTGCCACTTCTGATTAGTCTAGACCTTAGTCATTTAGTCCATCCTGTTCATTTGTGTCCAACTCTTTGTGACCTGATGAACCACATTGTCCATGGGATTTTCTTGGCAAAGATACTGAAGTGGAAAGCTAAATGAGCCTTCTACAGCTCATTTTACAGACGAGAAAACTGAGGCAAGCAGGGCTAAATGACTTACCCAGAGGTCACACAGCCAGGAATGTCTGAGTCAAGATTTGAACTCGGATGTTCCTCATTCCAGGCCCAGTGCTCTATCCACTGAGCCACTTAGATGTCTCCTTTAGTCCATCTAGTTTCCCTCATCTTACAGATGAGGAAAGAGAGGCCCTAAGAGGTCAGGTGACTTTTGTGTGCCAAAGGGCACAGGCAATAAGCAGCAGCATCAGGATTTACACTCAGGTCCACACTCTCAGAGCCCAATGCAAAGATAAAAATGAAATAGTCCTTCACTCGAGGAGCCCAAGGGTGACCTTGAAGAAGCTTTGCTCTTAGAATGGGGGTGGGGAGGGGCAGCTACGTGGCACAGTGGATAAAGCACTGGCCCTGGATTCAGGAGGACCTCAGTTCAAAATTGGCCTCAGACACTTGACATTTACTAGCTGTGTGACCCTGGGCAAGTCACTTAATCCCCATTGCCTCACCTCACCAAAAAAAAGAAGAAGAAGCAACCCTGCCCCCAAGGTCTCATCCAGATGTAAGTCTTTGATAAGGTTGGTGGGGATGGTTAGTCTCTCTCTCTCTGCTTTCATCAGAGTTTGCCCCATGGACCCTGAGAGGAGCCAAGGAGAGGGAATACTTTAAAGACAGACGCCCAGTCAGGAGCAAATGTGAAGCAGAAGGCCAGTGTTTCTTCACAGCTCCAGAATCCAAGGTGGGAAGAAGCAGGAACGTAGTCGCAAAGGGCAGACATTCTAGCTAGGAAATATGAGACACGGTACAGGAACTGCTCGGGAGAACTGGCTTATTTCTGACTCAACGGGCCTCCCCCAAGTGTGGGCTGTACAACAGCTGCTCCGGTTGTTTGCTTCTCTCTTGTGCTGGTCTGGTCCTCCACCCCCACACGACTCAGAAACTCCAGGAAAATCTCTGCCTTCCCCAGCCTCCCCTTCCCCCAGGGGTGTCCCAGGTGATCTTAGCAACTTGGGAGTAGGGGAAAGGAGGTTTTGGAAAAGTTGGCTAACTCATAAAGGAGGAAGATGCCTTCCCTTTCCAGCCTTCTTACACCTGACTACCCTTCACACCTTGTACGATGCACAAGGTTCTCTCTCCATCTTGACTCTGGGCATCTTCACTCCTCCTACCTGGATGCTCCCCCGGCTCCCCTCTGCCCCCTGGCTTCCTTCAGATCTCCTGCAGGAAGCCTTTCCCTGTTCTCAGTGTCCTCAATGTCAGTGCCTTTCTTCTTAGATCATGTCAGTATGTTGCTGTCTGCATCTTATTTGTACACAGGAGTCAGCATATTGTCTCCCCCATTAAACTGTGAGCCCCTTAAGAGCAAGGACTGTTTTTGCCTCTCTTTGTAGCTTTAATACTTGGCACAGTGCCTGGCACCTAGTAGGTACCTAATAAATGTTCCTTGACTTGACTTATGGCCCGATGTGAAATACCCATGGGTTGGGAGAATAATAATAGTAGTGGCTAACATTTATACAGCGCCAGTAATGGGCCAGGCTCTGTGCTAAGTTCTTTACAAATACCACCTCCTTTGGCCTTCACAACAGCTCTGGGAGGTATATGCTATTATTATCTCCACTGTATAGTTAGAGAGAGTAAGCTAGATAGGTTAAGTGACCTGTTCAAGGTCACACAGCTAGTAAGGCAGCTTGCTCACATCTCTAAGCCAGGTCATCTCATGACCCCACCCCCACCCCACGACTTCGGGATGGGGTTTGCCAACACCTGCAAACCAGGGCAGTGGTCAACATCACTTGGGCCTTGCCCCCAAAGAAGGCAAAAACCATGAGTCTGATAAGAAGGGATCAGAGAATTGTTCAAGCACTTCTACTTGAGTGCTAATGTCACAAGAAGGAACGTTCCAGGGGCTGGCAAGAAGCCCTCATGATACTAGCACAGGATATGAAAGCTTCTAGTATTTTCCAGAAAAGGAAGAGGGAATATGTCTCAGACACAGGCAGCCTGATGCTGGATAACCTAAACCTGTGAAAAACAGGAGCTGTTTGGACCACCAAAGGTGACTCCACAGGGGGACTTGTGGACATACTTCCCTACAAGTGGGAAAGAGGGAGATGCTAATCTTTGGCCTGCAGAAGTAGCAGGGATGAAAGAACTAGAAAGCTGGGCAACAGGCTGGAGAGGCCTCGTCTTCCTCAGTTTTTGGAAGGCAGGTAGATACTCTGCAGTCTCTCTTCTCTTCCCTCCTATTTCTCAACATTTATTTTTTTATGATTTTGAGTTCCAAATTTTTCTCCCTCCCTTCCGTTCCCCCTCCCCAAGATGGCAAACAATCTGATATAGCTCATTTGTGTACAATCACATTAAACATGTTTCCACATTAATCATATTGTGAAAGAAGAATCAGAACAAAAGGGAAAAACATCTAAAAAAGAAAAAAACAACAACAAAAGTAAAAATAGTATGGTTCAGTCTGCATCCAGATTCCACAATTCTTTTTTCTGGATGTGGAGAACATTGTCCAGTTCCCTCCCATTTCTCCTTGAACTCAGGACTATGTCATCATAAAAGCTAAATTATACACCAAGGATCTTTGAGAACATTTGGCAGAAAAATAAATATCACCAACCTACCAAATAATTTCTTTACATGGAGAATGTTAGCTTTAATCAAAATCCCTGCCATTCATCCACATGGCCAAGTGTAAACACAACAAGTAAATGAAAGGGGATTATATCTCTCCTGAAAGAGCCAAATAGACCTTTCAGGTGCCAGTCCCAGGAAAATCTTCAACCTTTACAGAGGAGAAAATTGAAGCTGAGAGAGTTAAAGTGACCTGCCCATGGTCACACACCTAGGAAGTCAGTAGCAGGCTGACTGCCCAACTAGACTCACACTAGCTGTCCAGATCCCCAAAAAGTACTTGTCTCTTCCCCTTGGGATAATCTTGAATTAGAAAGTTGTGACTTCTAATACTTTTGTTCATGGGCTCCCACCACAGTATCAATCAACCAGCTGACATCAATTAATTAGATTTTGCTGGTGGTGGTGTTGTTTTTTGTTTTCGGTGAGGCAATTGGGGTTAAATGACTTGCCCAGGGTCACACAGCTAGTAAGTGTTAAGTGTCTGAGCCTGGATTTGAACTCAGGTCGTCCTGATTCCAGGGCTGGTACTCTATCCACTGTGCCACCTAGATGCCCCAATTAATTAGATTTTACAAAAGGCTATTTACTGTGAAGTCACAGAAAGAAGTTACAAGAGCATGGCCCCAGATGGAGTGGCACATTGTTCCCTCCAAGCACAGTCCATTGGGAAAGTGGGATCAAAATTTGGTGTCAATCGGGGCAGCTAGGCGGCGCAGTGGATAGAGCACTAGCCCTGGATTCAGGAGTACCTGAGTTCAAATCCGGCCTCAGACACTTAATACTTACTAGCTGTGTGACCCTGGGCAAGTCACTTAACCCCAATTGCCTCACTAAAAAAAAAAAAAAAATTGGTGTCGATCAAAATGAAAGGTAGTGAGGCATACACGAGGCAGCATGTGAAGAAGTCTAGGGATTACCTCACTGCACTTGGCTCCAAGACTTTTCCTACCTTCAGAGAATCTCTACCAAATTGCTCCCTTGTTTAACTGGGCTGGCTCCTTCCAGGACACAGTTTCTCAATTGAAGGTCCCTTGACTACTGTGCTGGCTCCTCACTGGACTTGGATGCTGCTCCTCTGGACTCCGTCAGTCTCTGTTAGCAACTCAGGTGGCTGAGGAGATCTCTGACAGCTCTTCTGACCTTCCTTTTCAAGGTCACAAGGCTATTACCCCTTCAGTTCCATCTCCAGATACTTCTTAACCTAAGATCAGAAACACAAAATTCCATTTCTACATATTCCTTGACCTCAGATCAGGGAAGAATAAACACAAAAGAGAAACAGAGGCACCACCCATTCATGGATAACATGATGACTGGATTGTGGGAGGAGGTAACATGGCTTACTGCTGATCCCTGTCCCCCCCACCCCACCCCCATCAGATAGCCCACAGCAGTCTGCCTCACTTAAAAGCCTCCAGGAAAGACAACCATATATCTCTGCTCAAAACTTTCTATGCACACTCAGTTCCTACTCGGCTTCTCCTGCAGTCATAGCTCATCAGACAACCCAAGACTGTCATCACAGTCCCAGCCCTTCAGCTACTCATGGATGGAAGAAGGTTCACTAACACTCCATGTGTTAGATTGAAAGAGCAAAGAATAGCATGCCTCCTGTGAAGCTGGGGGAGGGCACCTTGAACCTACAAGCTCAGCATAAGGACCTGGGTGCTGGTGGTGCCCAGTGAATACGCTTTGATAGAAGAAGCCCACAGAACAGGTAGTAGTGGCCCCTGAATGCCCTCAGGTGTAGACAGGGTGGTGGAAGATACTCTCTATCATTTGGGGAGTTGGGAACCTTGTCGGACTAACACTGCTCTTGTTTCCTCATGTCCTCACCCAACCCCGCCCAGGCATATTCCATTTGTGGCCACTAGGTGGCACCTGGTTCCAGGACTCCACGTATATTAAGCTTTAGACTTACTCTAGGCTTGTTATTATTCTAACTATGGGGATGGGATTGGGGGAGCTTGAGCAGGAGAGCACAAAGAGATGAAAGCAAGTAGCTGAACTAGGAACTTGAAGCACCCCTCCAAGCCCAGACCCCTT
Organism: Dromiciops gliroides; assembly: GCF_019393635.1. Lineage (NCBI taxonomy): Eukaryota > Metazoa > Chordata > Mammalia > Microbiotheria > Microbiotheriidae > Dromiciops > Dromiciops gliroides. Next base: position 95,743,925 of record NC_057866.1, read on the forward strand.
CCCCTTATCCCTGGGCAGGAGCAGGGAGTGGGAGGCACAGCTTGGGATGAGTCCTAGGTAACGTCCCACCCCTTGATCTCCCACCACTCACCACCACTTTCAGCCAAGCAGAAGTGAAATGGGAGTTAAGAGACCCTGGGTCCTAGCCCCTCACTCTGCCAACCAAGCATGCCCTTGGGCATCTTCCTTGTCCTCTTTCTACCTCTGAAAGTAGCAGGCTCTCTCATGTCCCTCCCAGCTCTGACATTCTCTGTTCTGAATTTCCTTCCAGTTCTTTCAAGTTCTACTCTGTTTTAAGCTTCTTGCCTGTTCTGGAATCCTAGACCAGGATCCAGACCCTGCTCTCTCCTGAAGAAATCCCATGCTGCTTTCACATGCCTAATAGAAACCACTTGAGGCTTATCTGGTGCTGTGGATTTGGGACAACACCCATCCCTCCCTCCACTGTGGCTGATAATAAAAACCAGAGCATGCTGAACCCAATCATAGCTCCCCACTGAGGAAGGCCACTCCTCAGGGGAACACTTGGGCAGCCTGTAAGGAAATCTTAGAGTTATAGCCACATATATTTCCACATATGAGGGGAAACGTCTTGGTCCTTTCACCAAAAACCTGGATTCAAATCTGATATTTCCTACATATTATCTGTGTGACCTTGGAAAAGTCATTTCCATTCTGGACTTCTGTTTCCTCCTTTGCAAAATAGGGGTATTAAGTTAGAGGACTTCTCAGGTTTAAATAGCATGGCCTTAAGTTGCTTAACCTCCATTAGCCTCAGTTTTCTCATCTATAAAATGGAGATATTAATGCTTTCAATACCTACCTCCCAGAGTTGTACTTATTAAGTGTCTGCTATTTCTGGGCATTGTACTAGGCATTGGAGATACAAAAATAATGAATGAAACAATCCCTACTTGTAAACACCTTGCATTCTAACAGAGGCAGACAATAAATGTATACGGAATAAATATAAAGAGAATAAATACCAGCTGCTTAGCTAAATGCCAGCTATTACAAAGTAGTTTGGGGGCAGGGACAGGAAAAGCTTTATTTTTGAGGAGGAGGGGGATGGCCACTACAAAAGCACAGAGATGGAGGTGGAATGTCATGTGATGAACAGAGAGACCACCATTTTGGCTGGATTACACAATTTGAGAGGGAGAAGAATGGAGAAGAAAGCAGGAAAGATAGGTTGGGGCAAGGCTGTGTGAAAGTTAAACTGAGGAATTTATACTTGATCCTAAAGACAATAGGGAGCCACTGGAGTTTACTCAAGTAGGAGAGGACAGGAAGAGAACAAGCACTTATTAAGTGCCTACTATGTGCCAGGACCTGTGCTAAGCACTTTACAAATATTAGTTCATTTGATCCCCACCACTCTGGGAGGCGGGTGCTAGTAATTATCTCCATTTTACAGTTGAGGAAACTAAGGCAGGCACAGGTTAATTGACTTGTCTGGGTCATACAAGTAGTAAGCATCTGAGGCTACATTTGAACTCAGGTCTTCCTGACTCTAGACTGAGTCTAGCTGTGAGAGTGACCTGGCAGGTGTGTGGCAGATGAAATGTGATGAGATGAGACTTGATGTAGGGACACTAATTAGGAGGCCACTGGACCAATCTAGGTGAGAGCCCATGAGGCCTGAACTCAGGTGGTAGCTGTGTGAGTAGAAAGCAGTCAGATGACAGATGTTGTGGAGATAGAAATAGCAAGATCTGGCAAGCAGGGTGAAGAACAATGAGGAGTCAAAAATACTTTCTAAACCTTAACTCCCTCGAGAAATGAGAGCTTTGCATAGTGTTAAAGTTGGCGCCCACACCCCCAGATGTACATGGTAGTCTACACTTCCCACTAACCCTGGATGTGATCTGCTGTGAGGTTGACAGGACAGGGAAATGAAGGCTAAAGGAAGGAATGTGAGGCAGTGGCAGAGGAAATACTGAAACTGGGGGATCAGGACCCAGGGCTCCCTGATTGCAGGCCCAGAGCTCCCCCACTGTCCAAAAAAGAGAGAACAAGGCAGAATAGAAAATAATAAAAAAAAAATTTTTTTTAATTTTAAATTAAAAAAAAAAAAGAATGCAGGTAGGTAGTGTTTGGGGGAAGATGAGATCACTGTGGACCAGAGGATTCAGGGAAAGCTTCCTGGAGAAGGCCCTGCCATGCTATGGCTGTGTTAGTGGACTGTAAGCTCAGGATGAATCCGCAGCATGATATGGATGCTCAAAAAAAGGCTAATGCCATCTTGGGCTGCAAGGACAGAAACAGATGCCCAGAAGGAGAGATGCGATCCTGTCACTACTGTGTCTAGTGGTGTAACCCTAGGCAGAGCCAGCCAGTGCATCGGGCTCAGGGCAGGGTGCCATTTTAGGAAGGAAATCTACAAGTCTGAGTAAGCGCAAAGGAGAGAGGCTGGGACACTGGAAACACTGGAAACTACGCCAGACAAGAATCTGTTAGAGTGACTGAGTATTTTTAGGCTGGAGAAGACTTCCAGGCTGGAGGTGGGGGAGGAAGGGACCTGTCACTGTCATCAGATCTCAGGAGGGTCACCAAGTGGTAGTGTTGTTCAGCTTGGCCCTAGAGGACAGAACCAGAAGCTATGGGTGCAGAGAGATACATGTCCATCTGAGATAAAGAAAAGTGCCCTTCCTACCTACGGTGAGTGGTGGCCATCCAGAAGCAGAAGAGGTTGCCTCAAAAGCTGTCACAACACTTGACACATACTAGCTGTGTGACCTTGGGCAAGTCACTTAACCCTCATTGCCCTGCCAAAAAAAAAAAAAGCTAACTGTCCATCAGTGGACATCTTTAAGCAGGGGCTTTGCTATACAGGGCAGACAAGTTAGTGCCCCTGGCTCTGGCCTTGTGCTGGGCCTCAAAGTACTGGAAAGGATATGGAGGAGAGATTGTTTCAGATGGGGGAAATTCCATGAGCGAAGGAGACAAGGCTAAGTAGGCAAAGTTCATTTAATGAGACAGTGGGGAGACTGTCCCCGGACTCCAGAAAGTATTAGATAGGAAGGAAGCAGTAGGGAAAAGTCTGAGGGGGCCAATATGTGGAAGATGTTAAATGCCAGAATAAAGAGTTTAAAGTTAGAATCAGTGGAAAAAAAAACACGGACTTGGCTTCAACACACATTTTGGCCACTTATAGCTGGGTTACCTCATACAAGTAATAAAAATAATAAACAGTAAATAGTAAAACAAATAATAAAAGGTGTCTATGATTCTGTGCTAGGCAATGGAGAGCCCTTTAAAGATACTTGAGCAAGGGAATGACAAGAGCTACTCCATAATGAGGCCTCCTTGGGCCTCATCTGGCTGAGCCACGCACTGAAGAGGACTCTGGGGTCCAATCTCTGGAGTCTCAATTTCTTACCTATGCCAAAATTATTGTGCTTTTGTTTCAATCAAGGTCTTTGTGTCGGGGAGGGGGGGGGGGTTATAGGGAGGCTGGATGAGGTTAGGTGTGCTTTCTAAAGGCTAGATAAGAGAGCCAGGAATAAAGCTCAGGTTCTTGGGGTCTACTCATTTCCCTGTTGAGCAGGCTGTCTCCCTCAGATCACATCAGAGCTAGACAATACCTTACAGACCATACAGTTAGCCCAATACTTCATAAAAGAAGTCTTTCCTAATATGTCCCAGTTGTTGGGATGGTCTCCCTCCACAAATTACCTTTCACTTATCTGTGTACATTTATCCCTTTTCCCCCAGTACACTAAACTCCTTGAAGTCAGGGACCATCCCATTTTGTCTTAGCTCTCTGGCGCCTATCACCGTGCCTACAGCATGGTGAACATTTCACAAATGCTTACTGAATTGAATCAAATTGAAGAAACTGAGGCCCCAGAAGGGGAAGTGGCTTGCCCAGAGTCCCAAAGTCAGTCAGCAGCAGAATCAAGACTTGAACTCAAGGCTTCCTCTTTCCATTGCACCACTGTCCCCTCCCCCTCTCTTCCATTCTTTCTTTCTCTCATTTTATACCTCTTTCTTTCTTTCTTTCTTTCTCACTTTTTCACTCCCTCATTCAATAAACTTTTAGTCACCATCCATCCATTTCTCTCCCTATTTCCCTCTCTCCTTGGTATCATGGAAAGCACCCAGGATTTGGAGCCTCAAAATCTGTTCCATTTACACTGTATCTGTGTGCAGTCTTTCTTTCACATAGTGTATACACTGTTATTCTGGTTCTGCTTTTTCTGTGTTGTCCTATTAACTCATCCAAATCTTTCCAAATCTTGAGGGCAGCTAGGTGGCGCAGTGGATAAGGCACTGGCCCTGGATTCAGGAGCACCTGAGTTCGAATACAGCCTCAAACACTTGACATTTACTAGCTGTGTGATCCTGGGCAAGTCACTTAACCCTCACTGCCCTACAAAAACAAACAAACAAATCTTTCCAAATTTTTTTACACTCCTGATTTAAGGGCATGGTAGGATCCCATTACACTAGAATGCCACTGTGACCACAGGAAAATTACATTATCCAGAATTCTGTGGGGCAAAGGCCTATAGCAGAAGGTATCCAAGTAGGGCTATCTAAGAAGGAAAAGCAAAAAGAAGAAGGGAATAGAAGAACCATTTGGGCGGCAAAGAGGCTTCACCAAGGATGAGGTCATGGGAATGCCCAGGTGGCAGTAGCAGCAGCAGATGGCAGCACCAAAGGGGCAACAGCAGGAATCTGACTGAGTACTGGCAGGTTGCGTGCGTGCACCCCAGAAGCAGGGAATCACAAGCTGTCAGGACTTAGGACCAGAGGGTGATCTATTTAGAAGAAGGATCTTAGAGATAAAGCACAAAATAAAATTCCCTCACTTGTCGGGAGGGGGGGGGGAGGACAGCGAGGTCAGAGCATTGAGGCCCAGGGCAATTAAATGACTGCCCAAGATTCCATTGATAATAAGAGGTAGAGCTGGGATTTGAACTCAGAGCTCCAGAACCAGGGCTTCCCTAATGACAATGTGAATGCGTTCCTTGCTAGTGCACCATATATGGCCTCAGTCCTATTGATGTCTTGATCTATTTTTGTTATAAGTGTGTTTATGTCCAAAGTACAAAACTTCCAAGTGCGTCAGATGTTGGTGGTGGGCATGAGCTGTGCATCATCTCCAATCAGCAAATTTGGGCACCATTTGCCAAACATTGAATGTTTCAAAGAGAAATAGTCATAATAGGATCAGAATATTCAGAGAGGTTAAATAACACAGCTACTACCACTAACGGTAACAATGATGATTTCAATGATCGCTAACATTTATCTAGCCCTCTAAGGTTTGCAGAGTACTTTGTGGAGGTTATCTCATTTGATCCTCATAACAGCCCTGGAAGATAGGTGCTATTATTATCTCTAATTTACAGATGAGGAAACTGAGGCTAAGAGAGGTTAAGTGACTTGCCCAGGGTCACACAGTTACAAAGTGTCTGAGGCCGGATTGATTTGAACTCAGGTCTTCCTGACTCCAAATCCAGCACAATCCACTATGCCACCTTATTGCCTGCCATTAAATGTCAGAGGCAGAATTAAAACTCACTTCTTTTTTTATTCCAATCCAACCCTTTCTGCTGTGCCATAGGATCTTAGGGATTGCAAAGAATGCTGGATTTGGATTCAAGAGGACACAAGTTACAACCCCAATGCTTCCACTTATTACCTGTCTAGTCTGGGGAAGTGTACTTACTGTTGTTGCTAGGCCTCATTTTCTTCATCTGCAAAAGGAGAAGGTTAAACGAGATGACCTCTAATGGCTCCTGTTCTCAATCTATTCTCCTGTGAGTCCTGCAGGAGATCCTTAGATGTGAGATGCTGATTATACAGCCCAATCTCTTTATTTTGCAGAGAAGGGAACTGAGGCCCAAGGAGCCTATGTGATTCTCCAAAGATCACACAGGTTCCAGTTCTTTGCAATGTCAAATTCCTCTCTATTTCCTCAGTAGCAGTCATTTGTATTTGAGTCTCCTTCACATGGCCAAAAGATGGCGGCGCTAGAAGAGAGCTCAGAGATGATCTAGCCTGGCCTTCTCATTTCATAAAGAAAGAAAGAGGCAGGGGTAGCGGTGATGCTTTATTCAAGGCCGAACATATAATAGATGGAAAAGCCACAACTCAAACTGAAGCCTTCTGACTCCAAAACCATCTTGCCCAGAGAGTTCTGGGAACCTGCTGGCAAATCCTTACCGTCCAGTTCTCCATTTTCAACAGCTCTCATCAACCACCAGAAACTCCTATCATGACCACACTTCCTACTGGTGGTCAAGTCACAGTTTCCCCAGTTACAGTGAGAGAGGTTCCTTGAGCCCCTGGAGAGAATCCAGAAAACCTCTGGTCTTATCAACAACACATTGAGAAGCCGTCCTTAACAAAGGATGACTTTTCATCTAGAACGAGTTCTTCTTCTTGGCCTCGGTGTCCAGTCGCTGCCTTCTGATAAGTGGGCTCCCTTCAGAAACAAAGAACCAGAGCCAGAGCTTCAATTTTGGCTTTAGTACTTAGGGGCTCTGTGGCCATAAGCAGCTCACCTCAGCTCCCTAGGCCTCTGTTTCTTTATCTTTATTCTTATAAAATGCAAATAGTGACCCTTGCAATCAATAGACAAGCTTTTCTTAGACTCCTACTATATGCCAGGCACATATGTCCCCATTCAACAGAAATGACTGGGGGACTCTTCAGAAATTCGATATGAACCAGCATCTCACATCATTTATCAAGGCAAACTCGAAATGGATACATGACTTAGATCATAAACAAATCAGAGGAGCAAAGAAGAAATTACTTTGGGGATCTATGAGTAAGAAAAGAACCCGTGACCAAAAAGAGATTTTTTTAAAACAACAACAAGATGCATAAGTACAAAGATAATAACAGCAGCTCTTTTTGTGGTGTCAAAAAATAATCTTATGCTGTAAGACTTAATGAAAGGGATGGTTTTAGAGAAACCTTAGAAGACTTGTATTAACTGGTACAGTCAAGTAAACAGGACCAAGAGAACAATTTAGACGACCACCACAAAAAAAAGACAAACAACATTGAAAGACTTAAGAATTCTAAATATTTCAATAATGAGCCATGTTTCCAGAGGATCCACAATGCACAATGCTACTCACCTCCTGCCAGAGAGGTAATGACTCAACGAGACACACATTTTTAGACATGGTCAATTCAGCAATATGTTTTGCTTGGCTGCATATTTGTCACAAGAGTTTTGTTTTTATTTTTTATGGTGGGGCAGGTGGGGTATGGAAGAGAAAACAGATCTTGGTTAATTGAAAAAAATTAAATGATTTTTCTTAAAGACACAGAAATGGGAGGTGGGAGATGAGAAGTGGAGGATAGTGTGTGAAGAACACAGAGAATGCCAGTTTGGCTGGACATTAGTGAGTGGGAGGAATTTTATAATGTGGCTGGGAAGGTGGGTTGTAGCCAAGTTGTAAAGGGCTTTAAAATCCAAAGAGGGATGGGGTGGGGGGGGCAGCTAGGTGGCACAGTGGATAGAGCACCGGCCCTGGAGTCAGGAGAACCTGAGTTCAAATCTGGCCTCAGACACTTAACACTTACTAGCTGTGTGACCCTGGGCAACTCACTTAACCCCAATTGCCTCACCAAAAGAAACCCAAAACAAAACAAAAACAATGAGGGGAGTTTATACTTTATCCTAAAGGCACAGGGCTGTTGTGAGGAGAACACTTTGCAAACCTTAAGGTCCATAGCCATGAATTATTATTATTATTATCAAGAAGAAGAAAAATTATCGCTGGTACAGGATCAATTATCTTTAAACAAAAACACCTCTACTCCTACCCTATGAGGCAAATGGTACAGGGACTATTGTCCCCATTGTACAGATGAGGAAACTGAGGCTCAGGGGGGTTAAATGACCTGCCCAAGAAGTTAAAGTGGTCACTTTGTGACTTGCTGGAAGAGGAAAGTTGTTAGGCATGATGTGAACTTGTACCTGGGACCCTAGATCACCACAAAATTTGTACTGAGAGAAAACTGTTCCTCCTTCTGACTTCACTGTTTCTGTCACTGAGGCTACTATTCACCTCTTTTCCCACGTTCATAATCTTGGGTTTCCCTCTGACTTGTCCTTTTCCCTCACCTCTCAGTTACAAAGCTCTCTCAACTCTATCTCTACAACATCTCTTCCTCTGTGTAGTCACATCAACCATTCTACTACAGGTTCTCATTAGGACAATGGGAGTAGCCCAACTCCACTCTCTCCCTTCTCTGGTCCATCCTTCAAGTCACAGGATTAACTTTCTTATGAATAGATGAAGTCATATCATTCTCTTGTTCAAAAATCTCTAGTGGTTCTCTCTTCCTTCCTGAGAAATTAAAATAGTCAAAAAGAATAGTTGATGAGTCCAGCAGTAGTCATTTGGGTTATACACAAAAAATTATAGCACATGTAAACATATATAGTGTACCATATGGCATAGAGAGCTGGCCTCAGAGCCAGATAAGATCAGATATGGGTCATGTGGGCAAGTCCCCTCATGCCTTGGGTTCATCTCCAAGATTTTAAGTTACAGAAGAGTTGCTCTTTTATGTAAGTGAAGGGACTTTACAAACCATGAGGACCCTACCCCAGTGAAATTACAATACATACGTATGAACATCCACAGACACATGTATTTGCATCTAGCAAATCTGAGCTCAATTCTATGATTTTCTTCAGCCGTGTTTGTGGGGGGAAGAAAGGGAATAAACCTTTATGTAGTGCTTACTTTGAGTCAGGCACATAGTAGGCACTGAATAAATATTTGTTGAGTGCCAGGCTCTTTGCTAAGCACTTTACAAATATTATCTGGGGGCAGCTAGGTGACGCAGTAGATAGAGCACCAGCCCTGGAGTCAGGAGGACCTGAGTTCAAATCCAGCCTCAGACACTTGATACTTACTAGCTGTGTGACCCTGGGCAAGTCACTTAACCTTATTTGCCGAGGCTTCCTCATCTGTAAAATGAGCTGGAAAACCCCATAGACAGTACTGGTGCACTGTGGTCCACAGGGTCACAAAGAGTTGGACGTGACTGAATACAACAGAAAACAATATGTTTACTCTGGGGTGGGGGGTGCACACACGCACACGAATACACATACTGTATGTATAGGTTTGGATCTGAACTTTTAATATAGTCACTAAGTCATGATGGAAATTCCTTCCCCCCACTGAACTCTTCATTACTTTATAATCCAACTGATGTGCCTGGGCCTTGCCCATTTGGCACACAGAGAGCCTGTATTGGTCCACAGGCAGAATTTGAAGCACGTTCATCCCAGCTTTGAGGCCAGCTCTCTATCTCTACACCACAGTGACTTGCCAGAAGGATAAGTGAGGAACATCAGACCAGCGTGTAGGAAGATAACCATAGGGTAGTCAGCAGTGTTGAATGCTGCAGAGAGGTCAAGAAAGACAAGACTGGAGAATGAAGTCACTGGGTTTAGCAGTGAAGAGATCATGGGTGACCTTGAAGATTGTTTTAGTCAAGTAGTAAAGATGGAGGCAGGTGGGTGGCTCTGTGGATATGTAACTGAGCCTGGAGTCAGGAAGACCTGAGTTCAAATCCAGCCTCCGATACTTCCTAGATGTGTGACTCTGGGCAAGTCGCTTAACTTGTTTGACTCAAAGGCAGCTAGGTTGCTCAATCAACAGAGTGCTGGGCCACTCTATTGTACTTCATGTATGGCTGGTGACTTAAACTCATCAGTGCAAACAGGTGCTCTCCTATGATCACCTTACTTATCTTAGGTTTTGACCACCTGTGGGTCATTTTTTTCTGTCCCTTCCAGTCCAAAGATCATCCTTCTTGGGAGGGAAAACAAATAAAACTGGAGTCAATATGTAACTGAGCCTGGAGTCAGGAAGACCTGAGTTCAAATCCAGCCCCAGATACTTCCTAGCTGTGTGCCCCTGGGCAAGTCACTTAACCTCTGTTTGCCTTAATCCACTGGAGAAAGAAATAGCAAACTACTGTAGTATCTTTTCCAAGAAAACCCCATACAGGGTCACAAAGAGTCAGAGACACAACTGAATAAATAAGCAACAGTAGGAATGGAAACCAAAATACAAGGAGTTGAATAGTAATGATGGCTCACCATCAATTAAACTATTTTTTCTTGAGCCCCAACTTCTCTCTCTCTCATTCTCTTCCTTATGACCATCCAATATTATCATATGACATACATCAAGGTGATGAAAAGGGACAATTTATTTAAAATAGCAATGAAGGAAACTATATTAATAGCAACACACACACACACACACACACACACACACACATACACCAGTGGCCCAGACTGTTACCTCCCAGCCCCCAGGGACAGATGGTCAGAATCTGGCCAGTCTTCTGCACATTCACCACTTTCAGCCAATGGAAGGAGGAAATGATGGGTTAACAGCTTGCCCACAGGACAACCACAGAAGGTGCTGTGTTTTCATGGTGGGGTCACCTTGCCTCTCTCCTCATGCAGCCATGAGTCTGCAGGATACCATAGCATGTGATCCCTGTGTGGAAGGGCTGAAGTCTCCCAGAGCTTCCCCGGGAGGTGGAAGAGTCCAAGGTCCAGCAATGAAATGTAGGAGGGCAGGAAGAATCTCAATATCTTCAAAATCCAGTGGTACATGGTATAGCATGGCATGCTTTGGGGGAAACCCCCAAATCAGGAGCTATTGCCTTCTTCTGTTTCCCTTCCCCCCTTCTCTTTTCTAAGTGCCCTAGCACTTCTTTCAAAACATCCTACTTAAGAGACATCCCTATGCCTATACAGTCTCTGCCAAAGAGCCATTCAAGACCCTCCTCCAGTGAGTGAGTCTGTTGGACTCCAAACCAATGTGGGAACAGGGTGGTCCCATTAGAAGGACCCCCTATACCTCTTATCAGTCAGCCCAGAAACACATCAGGTTGTTTGGGTTTTTTGGCTGATATATTGCACTATTCTAGTGACCCATACTGAGCTTGGAGTCTACCGAACTCCTCAAATCTTTTCAAATGAATTGCTATTTAGCCACACCTTACCCATCTTGTATTTGATAAGTTGATCTTTTTAAGTGCCAACATTAGATTTTAATCTGTCCCTATTAAATTCCATCTTCTGGGGCAGCTGGGTGTCGCAGTGGATAGAGCACCGGCCCTGGATTCAGGAGTACCTGGGTTCAAATCCGGCCTTAGACACTTAACACTTACTAGCTGTGTGACCCTGGGAAAGTCACTTAACAACCCCCATTGCCTCACTAAAAAAAAAAAAAAAAATTCCATCTTCTTAGAATCTTCTCAACATACTAGCCTTTCCAGGCCTTTTTAGAAGCTGTCTTTCAACATGTTGGCTGTCCCTCTTTGTGTCATCACTGATTGCTGAGCATCCTATTTCTGCATTTATCCAAGTCACTGTTAACCTGCTGAACAGCAGAAGGCTAAATATGGATTCCTGAGGAACTCTACTAGACGCCTCCTCCCAAGTTGACAGGAACTATTATTGACCACTCTTTGAGCCCAGACATTCAATCAGCTTCAAATCCATCTAACTGCAGCACCATCCAGCCTCCCTCTCTCTGGTTTGTCTGCCAGGATGGCATGACAGAATTGGGCAAAGTCTGAAAGTCAGGCAAATGCCTTCTACAACACAGTCAGTCTGGTATGACTCCATAAAGAAGCCACATTAGTTCTTTGTGATCCCCCATCCTTTTTCCACATTTTCACTGGCTACTCCTTTGATAATGTGTTCTAGAATTGTGTAGGGTTGAATTAAAGGTCAGCAGACTATAGCTTTTAGGCTCTCTTTACTTTCCTGTTCTTGACTCTCAGAACGTGTGGCCACATCCCAATCTTCAGCATTTCTCCTGTTCTCTACAGTCTTGCTAAGGTCCCCACAAGTGGCTCAGCCATCCTATTCCCTGGTTATTTTAACATCCTGGGATGTCTGTACTTCATGTATGGCTGGTGACTTAAACTCATCAGTGCAAACAGGTGCTCTCCTATGATCACCTTACTTATCTTAGGTTTTGACCACCTGTGGGTCATTTTTTTCTGTCCCTTCCAGTCCAAAGATCATCCTTCTTGGGAGGGAAAACAAATAAAACTGGAGTCAAGTAAACTAGGAGAGTGACCTGGAAGGCGGTAGGTGACAGCAACAAGGATGGCAAGTGTTATAATAACACTTAGCAGTATCTAGCTGGCACAGTGGGGAAAACTTGACCTGGAGTCGGGAAGATTTGAGTTCAAATCCTGTCACAAACACACCTCCTAGCTGTGTGACTGGTCAAATCACTTAGCCTCTAGTTGCCAGTTTCCTCATGTGTAAAATGAGAATAATAACAGCACCTACTTCCTAGCCTTATTCTGAGAAGCAAATCAGATAATATAATTAAACTACTATATAAGTATTAGCCTTGTTGTTGTGATGCCATGTGACCTTGAATAAGTTACTTCCCCTCTCTGGGTTACAGTTCCTCATCTCTAAAATGACAGGTCTGAGTCTATAATCAATAAGCTCTCTTCTGGCCTGGTCAGTCTCTGTTCTGTGATATTCCTACTTCTCAGCTTCTGCGGACTGAAGTACGTACCACAAAGCCGCTGCAGGGCCTTGAAGATCTGCTGACTGACAAAGATCTGGGCATTCGGGAGCCAGGGGATCAGCACGAGCCGGGCCCCCAGGCCAGGCTGCACCAAGGCCAGAGAAAGCACGAGGGGCCCCAAAGGGCTTTCTTGCTTCGGGGGCCCCTGTTTTCCAGCCTCACAAGGCTGTTGTAGCCAAGATGCTGACCTTGCTTAAAAGCATACCCTCTGTAGCTGGAATGAGGCCAGGCACCATCCATCGGGCTCCCCACTTCCAGGCTGGCCCTGTGATTTTATCCTGTACATGCTGTCAAACTCCTCTCCAAACTTCCTGCTGGGATCATAAAGATTAGAGTTGCCTTAATACATCTTCCAGTCTGAGCCCTTCATTGTGCAAATGAGGAAAACAAGGCCCAGAGGGGAAGTGATTTACTCAGGGTCATACACCTAGCAAGTGGCAGAACTGGGATTTGAATCCAGGTCTGCTGACTTCAAAGCTAATTCTCTTCTCAGCAGACAATGAGTCTTCATCAGTGTTCCCATCTGTATTTCCCACTGCTGTCAAGTCTTTTCCTGGAATGAACCTGGCAGGGCTGAGGCTTAGTCTCACTTCCTTTCCATTCCACACTCACATCCTAAGATCAAAGGCTTTTGAGCTATAAAGGGTCTTTGAGATCATCCATCCAGAGGATCGCCATCTTTCTTGTGTCATGGGCCCCTCTTTTCATCTGGTGACACGCCCCTCCTCAGAACGACATTTGTAAGTGCACAAAATAAAATATGTAGAATTACAAAGGAATTCAATGGTATTGAAATAAAGATGGTTTTTTTCTATCCAACTTCAAGGACCCTCTGAAATCTACCCACAACCCCCCCCCATACCAGCCCCAGGTTCAGAACCCCTCACCTCTTCCAAGGAAAGGAAATCCCAGAGGAGGGAAATGTATTATCAAAGGTGAAAGGAAGGGGAGTTGGCATTCGGGCCCAGGCCTCTGACTGCAAATCCACTGTCCTTTCCATTATAAAATGTACTCCTCTAGTCAACAAGCATTCACTAAGCACCTACTATGTGCCAGCCACTGTGCTAAGCACTGGGGATACAGAAAAAAGGTAGAAGACGATGATGCCTGCTGAAAAAGCTCCCAGGCTAATGGGGAGACGGGCATGTGAACCGTTTTGTACAAACCAGATATCAATGGGATAAATCTAAATTTCTCAGCCTGGCATTCAAGGCCTCTCCACAGTCCAGTTCCAGCCTGACCACTGTCTTCTCCTCTATACTTCCTCAGGTAGGCCAGCCTCTCCATATCCCTGCCCCATTTAGCTTTATTCCTGTTTTTGTTTGTTTGTTTGTTTTTTGCGGGGCAGTGGGGGTTAAGTGACTTGCCCAGGGTCACACAGCTAGTAAGTGTCAAGTGTCTGAGGCCAGATTTGAACTCAGGAACTCCTGAATCCAGGGCTAGTGCTCTATCCACTGCACCACCTAGCTGCCCCTTATTCCTGTTTTTTTAACTGTAGCCAATGCCCTTGTCCTCTTCATCCAGCAAAAGACTACCAAGCCTTCAAGGTCTAACTTTTTAACTACTCGCATGGTGGGAAAAGTCTAGCACTGAGTGTCAGGAGGCTGGGGTTCTAGCCCCAGTTCTGCACTGACTCGGTCTGTGACCTAGAGCATCAATCCCCCTCTCTGGCTCTCAGTTTTCCCCACTATAAAAAGAGGAGGCTAGGGGGCAGCTAGGTGGTACAGTGGATTAAGCACTGGTCTTGGATTCAGGAGGACCTGAGTTCAAATCCAGCCTCAAACACCTGAGGCTTAACTAGCTGTGTGACCCTGGGCAAGTCACTTAACCCTCATTGCCCTGCAAAACAAACAAACAAAAGAAAAGAGGAGGCTAGTACAGATTATTTCTATATTCTCCCTTCCAGTTCAGATCCCTCTCAGTCCAGGCCCACCCATTATGGAGTCGTACTCTGTGTCTAATTCATGGACCATAAGGCTGACGCTAGGGGTCAAGGGTCACTGCCAAACATTTGGGCAAAGTCTTGGTCACTGGAGAAGACTCATGGAAACAACTGCCTGGTGACTGAGGGTGGGAAGAATACTCCTACTCCCGCCTGCCTTTCTTTGTGCCTCTGGCCCAGTTTTTTTCCCTTTGCTGGAAAGAATTGCAGGTGCAGAAACTGCACGTGTTGTTAATTGGCCAATTTGGGGGGCAATTAGCCACTTGCCCCCTCCTTCCAAATGACTAAGTGGCCAATTGAGTCTGTAATTAGCCTGCTGCAGATGGTTTATGTGCTCTTCACTTGGGGAAGGCCAAGGAGGCAGGGCCAGGGGAAGGGGTTGGGGCTGGGGGGGATGCCAAAGAAGATTCCTGCTGGGGAGTCGGACTCTTCTTCATTCAAGGAAGGTTCCTCTGGGCGTCGGTGGGTTTGGGGGCAATGGGTTATGGTTAAGGTGTGGTCCTATTCCTGAAAGTAGGAGGCTGAGAGCCTCATAAATATACATCTAGAAATGATTTCCCAGCCGTCTTGTCCAGCTCTCTTATGTTCCAAGTAAGGAAAGTGAGATCTGTAAGAGCTGAGGTTGACATAGTGGCAAAGGCGATGTTGGAACCTCTCGATCTGGTTCTCTTTCTACTGTCCCATAGGGTTATCCTCGACCCTGCGCACTCGCTCGTTCTCTCTCTAACAGAAGAGAAAACTGAGGCCCAGCCATGCAGAGGGTGGTGGCAGAGCCAGGGACAGCCTAGCCTATAAATGCTCCTTTATGAAGGCATGCAGAGACAATATAACAACAACTAGCATTGAGGCAAAGCCCCTTACAAATATTATCTCCTCTCATCCTCACAACAAGCCTGGGAGGTTGGGAGATGCTACTACTATTCTCATCTAATGGAAGATGAAACCGAGGGAGACAGCATTGAGTTTGTGGGGCATGACTGGCCTAGAATCACATGGCTCATATGGGTTTGAGGCTGGATTTGAATTCAGGTCTTCCTGACTCCAGAGCCAGTGTCTTCTTGGAGCTTGGGAGAAGTGCAGCGACTGCTGGAGTTGGAATCAAAGGGTCTAAGTTGGAATTCTGACTCTGTTCCTTCCTGGCTCTGTGAACCTGGGGCAGGCCTAGATCTGTGGTGCTAGAGTCTTCTGACTCCATTTCAGGGTCCCATTTCTTAGGTGAATCTCTGATATTTCAAGGCTCTGTGTTCTCCCTTGTTGATTTCATTTAACAAAAGGTTAGGGATTGCCTGCTTATGTGATGGAAAGATCAAGATCAACAAGCAGGCCTTGAACTCAAGGAGTTTATATTCCACCAGAGGAAAACAAGAGCCCACAGACAAGTAAATAAGACCCATACAGGATAATCTGGGGGTCCTGTGGGCATGCCCCCTACCCAGTCCAGATCCCAAGCTTCCCCACACCGCCACCCCATAACTCAGGAGAGGTGAAACATTCATTCCCCTCCAGCCTCTGGAGACGAGCCTCACCTCTCTGTCCTTAGCCAGGCTGGTCCTCCAACAACAGACACTTTCCAATATAGGGTCCTGTCCACCCTCACAGTCCTTCCTCTGACCCAGTGATGTGTCAGTGTGGAGTACCTACACGGAACAGACTGAGATTGCAGTGGACAATAGTAACTGTCTCCTCAAATGCAGAGTCAAAGGACCTCAGGGATTATCCCCCTGAGGAGAAAGGAGGCCCAGAGTAAAAAAAAAAAAAAATGGCATATTCAGGGTCATATGGCGATCAGCGTCAGAAATGGGACTCAGGTTCTCTAGTTCAAAATCCAGGGCTCTCTCTGCTACACAATAAAGAGAAAACAAGCCTCCCAGGCCTGGCCCGGGCAGAGCTCAAGGGTTAATCCCAGAGGCCCTAGAACCCCTAGTGTCTGTCTAGTCCTGGTCCAGGGGTGATTCTGATGCAATCTCCAGAGGGCAGTGGATGGAATCTCTTCTGGTCCCCATAACAGCCTGGGGACAAAC
The DNA here is from genome assembly GCF_019393635.1 of Dromiciops gliroides. Taxonomy (NCBI): domain Eukaryota; kingdom Metazoa; phylum Chordata; class Mammalia; order Microbiotheria; family Microbiotheriidae; genus Dromiciops; species Dromiciops gliroides. The sequence goes on from NC_057866.1 coordinate 95,760,460, forward strand.
CAGGCTTACACCTAAGTTTCTTCTCCTAACTTGAGCTGCCTACAGCCCTTCCTGGCCCAACTGCAGTTTGGCCCAAGGTTATGGATAAAGGAGAGAAGGGAGATGAGTAACTCATCAGACATTCATCAACGTGGGCCATGTGCTAGGCACGGTGCTTGAGATACAGAGAAAAAAGCCCACGAGTCCCTGGTCTCAATGGAGTTTACATGTCCAGCTCACAGTGACCTTCCCCTTGGCCTCATCCAGTGTGTTCTCAGTATTGTGGGAGTCATACCTTTCCTTCAGACTTTGAGCTCCCTGAAAATACGGGGCTGAGCTTGTGAATTCTATTCCTTCTCAGCCTTCCCCCTCCATTAGACTAGACAACACAAGCTTTAATGGGCTGGAATCAGGAGGAAGGGCAGGCCTAAGGTCGGAAAATACAGGTTTGAGTACTGCCACTGACACCTACAAGCTGCACTAACCGGTGAGACACCTTTCCGGGGTAATAACTTGCACAGGGATGCTGTGAGCTAAGCGTTTCTGAACCTTAAAGTGCGGCCAAAATTTGACCAATTCAATGCAGCAAATATTCGCTAAGCACATCCTCTGTGTGGGGTCCTGGGCTTGTCACAGAGGGCATCCCTGCCTCTAAGGAGAACGGCCAAGCGGGGAAGACAGGACAGCTGTAAAGGGGCAGGGCTGGAACCGGTGATCTCTAAGGAACCTCTGAATGCTCTCAGCCAGATAACTGTGCTACAAAGGACTGAGAGAACTGCAAAGGTGTGACCATCTGCACTACAGGTGGTCCAGGAAGGCTTCATGAACGAGGTGGTGCTTCAACAGATGGAGACAGAAACATGGTTGGGGGGGGGGGTACTGTGTGCAAAATATATTCCAGAAGAGCAAAGAAAGCAGGAGGAGAACAGGAACGGGAGTTGTAGCAGTTACTTGTGCAAATGTGAGAAGTCATCCAGTCCAGCCCTCTCCTCCTACAGCTGCCTGCCTTCTCTCCCTGTTGGATCGTTGTCGTTGTTGCTGTTGTTGTTTGTCCTTCGTTCTCGAAGAGCACCAAGACATTGCGGTGATGTCATGACTTGCACTGAATTGGATTTAAGTGAGGGAGGGCTGTTATTATTCATATTAGACTATAAGCCTCTTGAAAGCAGGGAATGTATACTTTTTCATCCTTGTATCCTTGGGGACCATCCCAGGACCCCAAATAAAAGAGGTTTAGTTTGAATGTCCTGGGAAATGCCTGAAGGGGAGTAGAATGAATTAAGTCTGGACCTGGAGTCTTGGTGAGGAAGATCCTGGATGCCAGGCAAAGGAGTTGAACCTTCAAGAGTAGGTTAGTAGGGGCAGCTAGGTGGCGCAGTGGATAGAGCAGGGGCCCTGGAGTCAGGAGTACCTGAGTTCAAATCTGGCCTCAGACACTTAACACTTACTAGCTGTGTGACCCTGGGCAAATCACTTAACCCCAATTGACCCACTTTAAAAAAAAAGAGTGGGTTAATAGACAGAGCTAGAAGCAGTCATCTAATTTAACATCTTCATCTTACAGATTAAGAAATCAAAGTCTATTAAGTGACTTGTCCAAGGTCACACAGTTAGTGAGTTGTGGTCAGTCAATCAACAAACATATGCATCAAGCACTGACTCTGTGTCAGGCACTGGGCACAGTGGAGCCACAAAGAAAAGTATTAAACATGATGCCTGGCCTTGAGGAGCTCAGAGTCTAATAAGCAGGACAACATGCAAACAACTTCTTAGGTGCAAGACAGATACAATATAAAGGGGACATACGCTCAGACCAAAGGCAGTAGCGGGTGTGTGGAGCTAGATGATTTTGTTACTACTTGTTTTTTGAAGACTCTACTTGAGATTTCACTAGTTTAGAGAAACTCCCTTTACCAGTGAAGATTAGCACTTGCCTGAAATTTAATAATTTCACTGAGAGGTGGAGTGACTATCCCAGGGTTAAACCGCCAGCATCTGAAGCAAGACAGCAGACCTCCCTCACTCCAAGATTAGTCTCTATCCAGTAAAGGAGGCCATGCTGCCAGGGACAGCTAGGTGGCACAATGGATAGAGCTCCAGGCCTGTAATCAGGAAAACCTGAGTTCGAATGTAGCCTCAGACACTTATTATCTGTTTGACCCTGTGCAAGTCACTTAACTCTATTTGCATCAGTTTCCTCATCTATAAAATGAGCTGGAGAAGGAAATGGCAAACCACTCCAGTAACTTTGCCAAGAAAACTTCAGATGGGGGTTTCTCCTGAAGAGTTGGACATGACTGAAAATGACTCAACAACAGGTTGTGCTACTCATAACACAGAAATAGAACACCCCCCCCCCAAGACTCTATCAGGCAGCTCCTTTTCCCTGTATTCATCCGCCCAGACCACAGGGCTTTCTGAGGTCTTGCCTCTGTTTGGTATAATATTTCTGCCTTTTCTCTCGCCACCAGCCTGGCCTGCTATCCTCACCTCTAGCAGCTTTTCTCTTGTGCTTCTGTGGGGCAGCAAGCACAGCATAAAATAAAGTCCCTTGATCAGGATACCTGGGATCAAGGCCAGGGACTGCTGCACACCTGCTTTGTGATCAAATCAATTGACCTCCTCTGGGCCTTAGTTTTGTTTTGTTTTCACTATAAAATTAATGGATCAGGCAAGATAATTTCTAAAGACTGTTCAAGCTCAAAAAATCTCTGGTTCTTTTCCAATTGTTTTTAATCAGCTGGGGACTGGGAAGCCCAACAACCTGCCTGTGTGCTGTTTTAGAACTGTGTACAAAGTAACCATGAGTACTTCTTAGCAAGTGCCTGAGGGGGCTGTTCAATGGGTAAAGTGCATGAACTTTATGACAGCTATTTTGGCTACCTTAAATGTCTCCTTTGTCTGCCCCCTTCTGCTCTTTCCCCTTCCCTTTTTCTCTTCCCTCCCTCCCTCCTTCTCTCTCTCCCTCCTTCCTTCTCTCCCTTATTCCCTCCCTCCCTCTCTCCTGCCTTCCTTCCTTCCCTCTCTCCCTCCTTCTCTCTCTCCCTCCTTCCCTCCTTCCTTCCTCTCAATTGTGTGCAGGCCTAGAGATAACAGGGAGATCAGGGCTTTACATAGGGAAACTGTTATCCTGAGTAACTGAAGAGAAGGTAGAATATTGCCCCGTCATCATGCATTATCACCTAAGCAGAGGTTAAGTTGGTGGCTGGCCTTTTTCTTTTCTTTTTTTTTTTTTTTGGTAAGGCAATTGGGGTTAAGTGACTTGCCTAGGGTCACACAGCTAGTAAGTGTTAAGTGTCTGAGGCCGGATTTGAACTCAGGTCCTCCTGAATCCAGGGCTGGTGTTCTATCCACTGTGCCACCAAGCTGCCCTGGCTGGCCTTTTTCAAGAGAAGAGCCACTAAGGCATGGGACTCAGGAGAGGCAAGAGTTGATGCGTAGAGGGAGGGGGGAAATCTAAGAGAAGCAGTCTTGAGCTGGCATTAAAGTGGGTCCCTGTTCAAAAGAGAGCCAGGGGGTGCAGGGTGGCTACTGAAAGGGGAGTGAGTGCTGAGAAGCTATGCAGCCTGCTGGTGACAACCTGTTAAAAAAAAAAAAAAGAAAGTATCCATCTAATGGATATGTGGCAAGAGAAAGAGTTGCAGTTACAAGACCCAGGCTTAAGGGCAGGCTCTGCCCTTAACATACTCTGTGTCCTTTGCAAGTTATTTCCCCCTCTTGGCATTTCCCTTTCCTCCTTTGTGAAAAGAGGACTTGGACCATCCTCACGTTGGCTCTATACTTTGAATGACCTTGGGCAATCAATTACCTTCCTCTAAAGGTCAGTTTCCTCAGCCTTAAAATGGAAAGGAACCCCTACCCCTACCCCCACCCAAAGGATCGAGAGAGGGAGCCGCTGATTGCTGGGGCCGCGATTTCCAAAGCCCTCCACGCTTGCAGAATGATTATCCTCAATACCCAATGAGGCAGTCGTGGAAAGGGGAACTGGACTTCTGCTTGTCAGAGCTGGAAAGGACCTTGGGGTCCTATCACCTCCTCAGACGGATGAGGCAATCTCGTGCCTGGAGGGAGGAAGGCCCAGGAGTTTCCCAAAGTCACTGAGCAGAAAGCGGCCGAGCCAAGACCGGGGACTCCCTGGCCGGGCTCCTTCTCCCTGCCTGCCCGCTAGCCCAGGCCGGGTAGAACCGGAGAGTTTCCGGGACGGACCAGGGCTTTTCGCCCCGCAGATCTGAGGCAGGCTCGAAGGGTGGCCAAGAAACTGAGGCGGTGGGGGTGGGGGTGGGGGTGGGGTGGGGCAGCGGAGGCCTCCCGCTGTGCTGGGCTTCCGGAGTGCGAGACAGACCCGGGAAGGCGGGTGGCTCTCACTTAGCAGAGACCTCTTGGTAGTTTCCTGGACCGCCACGTGACGGCGGCGGCGGCGGCTCAGGGCCGGCCTGGGAGCAGACAGTGAGGCTCCTCTCCCCTACCGCAGGTGGCCCAGAGAGTGGGGCAGGGTGGGGGCGGGGGCTACTGACTGAGGGCAGGGGATTGGACCTCTTGGTTTTCTAGGTCTGGAGGAGGCGTCCCATCCACCTGGTGGACCAGGTGTGCAGATGCGTGGGATGGCAGAGCTTTCCCACCAAGAGAAACGGGGAGGTCCTCTGTTCGCTCCCCTCCCTCCTTCCTTTCGTCCGTCAGTCAGTCCCTCTTTCCCTCTGTTTGCCGGCTGTCTTTGAGCTGCTGCCCAACTCTCCTCCCTCTCGTTTCCTCTTTTTAAAACTTTTCCTATTTCATTGTTATACAAGTCCAGAATTTGTGAACTGTTTGCTTTGAGACCTTGGACAAGTCCCATTCCCCCTCCCTACCTCTGTATACTGAGGTTGGATTAGGTTCCCTCTAAAAGCCCTTATAAACTGTGAAAAGCCGGATCCACATCCCATGAACTGGAAGGCCATCATCTGTAAAATGAGATTTATGACAGCACCTACCTCAAACTAGATAAATGATGACAGGAATTTTCATTTTCAAGCAGTCAATGTGTATCTGTCTCCTGCACTTTCTAAGTCCTGCCCTTTTCATGCTACACCCATGCCCCAGCTTGAAAACACAAACCAAGCCACATGAATTTCTTGGGTGCTGATGTCACCTTGTGAAGTCATTTCTATTCCTTTTTAGCTATTAACCTTTTCCATCCTCACCTTCTGCATCCCCCTCCTGCACCAGCTTCCAAGCCAGGAGTCCAACCTTTTTTACTGTTGTATCCACTCAGCTGACTTCTGGGGAGAGGCTGAGATGAGGTTAAAGTCCAGGATAGAGCAGTGTAGCTGGAAGTGTCCCTAGAAGAGAGAATGTCAGAGCTGTAGTGGATTACTAGACTGCCCCCCTCCCCAAAGCTTTCACGTTTCTGCAGTCCCACCAAAAGTATAATAGAATGCCTTCTGCTGACACACAACCTACCTACAACCAGGCTTAATCGCCTCTAAGTGTAACTTTTAACTTCCATTCGCTACCTTCCAATCAGACTAATTTTTCGCATACATAAATCTGGCTGTGTCACTCCTCTACTCAAAAATCCTCAGTGGCTCACTGTTGCCTACTGAGTCAAGTTCAGATTTCTGTGCATGGCCTTCATGGTCTCAGTCTACATTGCCAGACTTGCCTCCCACTCACTCCTCGTAATGTATTAACTATACCATTCTCCACAGTGGCTCTCCTCTCTTCTAAACATAGTACCCCCTGCCCTACCTTCTCTGCTGACGATCTCGATTTCTGCTTCACTGAAAACACTGAAGCCATTCATCAGGTAGCCTGTCTACTCCCCTCCTCATTTCACATCCCTTGGAGACATCTTCCCCAATTGCCTCCTCATTCACTCAGGTCTCAGAGGAAGAACTGGCTCTTCTTGCTCAGGATCCTTGGACCCTGGATCCTACCTTGTTCTCCAAGAGACTGACACCATTCTTATCCGGCTTTATTACCTTTGGTCTCTCCCAATTACCCGCCCCTTCCCTGATGGCTAAACAAATCCATGTCTCCCCTATTCTTTTTTTTTTAAGTAATAAACATTTTTGGGGCAGCTAGGTGGTGCAGTAGATAAAGCACTGGCCCTGGATTCAGGAGTACCTGAGTTCAAATCTGGCCTCAGATACTTGACATGTACTAGCTGTGTGACCCTGGGCAAGTCTCTTAACCCCCATTGCCCTGCAAAAAAAAAGTAATAAACATTTTTATTTATAGTTTTGGATTCCAATTTTTATCCCTCCTTCCTTCCTTCTTCCCCCTTCCTGAGGCAGTAAGCAATCAGATATAGATTAAACATGGACGATTATGTAAAACATGACCATATTAGTCATCCTGTATATAAAAGCTTGAATAAAAGAAATTTAAAAAAAGAAAGTGAAAAATAGCATGCTTCAGTCTGTGTTCAATCAATATCAGTTCTTTCTTTGGAGGTGGATAGTATGTTTCATCTATAATCCTTTGGAATTATCCTGGATCATTGTATTGTTGAGAAGAGTTAAGTCTGCCACAGTTCTTCATCAAACAATACTGCTGTCTCTGTGCATGTTCTCTTGGTTCTGCTCATTTCACTATACATCAGTTCATACAAATCTTTCCAGGCCTTTCTGTGTCTCCTCTATTCTTAAAAAACCACCCCTTGTTCCTACCACCTCTACTAGCTATCATCCTATACCTTTCATTCTCTTCTTAGCTAAATTCCTTGAGAAAGCCACCTTCACTTGACAATTTTACATCCTGTCCCCTAGATCAATTCTAAATCAAGTACTGATGCCCTGAGGTTCAAGAAGTGACCTTTGGGATTCAGGTTAATTCATTGTCTAAACTCATTTTCTCCAGAGACCAAAGTGGAATAAGGGAGAATATTTCCCCAAGATGTTGGGGGGAAATGTTTGTACTTTTTTTTCTTGTTATGTCTTCAAAGTAAATACCCTTTTAAAAATATTTGATATTAACTGGTTAAATGGAACTGGGGGCACCAGTCACTGGTGGCTAATGGAGGTGGGGTGGAAGAAACAGGTCAATATCATTAGAAAAGAGACAAGCCATCACCCTAGCTGGGGTTCCCCTAAAACCCTGAGGGGTAGATGTAGAAGCCTGGCTCTGAGGTAGTGGAATAGAGAGTACTCCCTACACAATCTTTGAGTCCCCTTTCCCCACATTCAGCGATCCAGCTACCCCAGCCTACCTACTGTTCTTCCCTCATGGTGCTCCATCTCTCAGTTTGATGATCTGGGATTGGCTGTCCCCAAGCCTGGGAAGGTTGGGTCTCCTTGCCTCTACCTCTCAGTTGTCTAGGCTCCCTTTAAGACTCAGCTTAAATCCCAGCAGTCACAGAGGGCCTTTCCCAGGCCTCCCAGCTGCTAGAGCCTTCCCCTTCAAGACTGCCTTCCACCTATTCTGTATATTTTATATTCTGTAGACCTGGTTATGTATATGTTGTCTCCTCCCTTAGAGTGTGAGCACCTTGAGGGGAAGGGATGTTTTTAACTTTGTATCACTAGAACTTAACACAATGCCTGGAACAGAGTCAGTACTTAGAAAAAGCCTTGTTGAATGACAACTCCATTATGTTCCTCTGCACCCTAGAATCGTGGGTCTTCCCAGTCAGAAGAGACCTCAGAAGCCAACTAGTCCAACCTGTACCTGAGGAAGAATCCTCTCTATAAGCATCCTCCTGATGAGTCATGATGAAATTTTCTCTTGAAGACTTCTCTCAAGGAGAACCCAGCCCCTCCTGATGAATGTAGGCCACTGACTGCAGCTTCTCACTGGCTGCTCCTGATTCTGCCCCCTGAGGCCAAGGACTGGTCTAATCCCCTTTCCTCCTGGCACGCTTTAAGACAGCAGTCATGTCTTCCTTCTCCCTTCACCTGCTAAATTTCTATCCAGTCTTTCAAACCCTATTTGATGCCACCTCCTCCAAAAAGCCTCCTGTGATCCCTCTAGTTGGTAAAAAAAAAAAGGCAAAAAACAAAATAAAAAAACAAACCTTTCCCCCCTCCTAAGTCACATACAACTTTTTGCATATTATTAAAGCAAATGTATTGTGTCTTATTTTGCATTCTGCTTATCTGTATGCATATATTTCCCCTCTATTAGACTGTGAGCTCCATTAAAGAAAATTGTGTCACCAAGATTCAATATCTTGGAAATGTTTGTATTTTCTTTTTCTTGCTATATCTTCAAAGTAAATATCCTTTTGTAAAAGCTAATTGATGTTGACTGGTTAATGGAACTGGTTAATAGTCACTGGTGACTAATATGGGGGGGGGCAACTTTGAATCTCCTCCATCTCTCTACCCCTCCCCCCCAAGCACAGGACTCTGCACATAGTAAGTGCTTAATGCTTGGGATTTTCTTGGCAGAGATACTGGAGTGGTTTGTCGTTTCCTTCTCCAGCTCATTTTACAGATGAAGAAACTGAGGCAAACAGGGTTTAGTGACTTGCCAAGGGTCACATAACCAGTAAGTGTCTGAGGTCTAATTTGAACTCAGGACAATGAATTTTCCTGATTCCAGGCCTGGTGTTCTATCCACTGCACCACCCAGCTGCCCCCAATAGAACATAGATGACATTAATATGTGGTTTTCTAAGTCAATAAGCAATGGGCAGGGATCCTTATGGATGGCTTAGTGGTCCCTGTTTCTAGTTAAGTTTAATACCCCTAGGGTAAACTATCTCTAAGTTCCCTCCCATCTCTAAATTTATCATGGTATGTTCCTGTGGTTGCTAACCATTCTTGCCAGTAATTAGCATAATTTGGTACCACAAAGTCTTGCCAATTTGCATTGATCTTATTATTAGAGTTTTGCTTCCCCTTCAAGTGATTACTAACTACCCATATTTCTTCCCAGAACAAATATCTGTTAATAGCCCCTAAGTGTAGGTGTCCAGGGACCTCTTTTCTCTCTCTCTCTCTCTCTCTCTCTCTCTCTCTCTCTCTCTCTCTCTCTCTCTCTCTCTCTCTCTCTCTCTCTCTCTCTCTCTCTCTCTCTCTCTCTCTCTCTCTCTCTCCTCTCCTCTCCTCTCCTCTCCTCTCCTCTCCTCTCCTCTCCTCTCTTCTCTTCTCTCTTCTCTCTGACTTCATCAGCTCCCAGGGGTTCAATGACCATCTCTGTGCATGGTGTTCCCAGATCCATCTTATCTAGCCCTACTCTCTCTCCTGAGTTCCATCACTGACTGTGTACTGTACACCTCTATGTGGATGCCCCAGGGGCATCTCAGACTCACCATGTCCAAAACAGAACTCATTCTCTTTGCCCCCCCCTCCTCCACCTTCTCCCTTTCTGTTGAGGACACTTCTGCCAGTCTTCCTCTATTCTCCATTCTCACCAATACTTCATGTTCAGCATCGGAGTCTTGTTGATTCTCCTTCCACTTCTCCCACATCGGTCCCCTTCATTCCCACCACAACCACCCTAGTTCAGGTTCATCTTTTAATTGGGCTGCTGCATTAGCTTCCTGATTGGTCTCCCTGCCTTCCGTTTCCCAACAGCTCTCTCTGCTCCCCCTCAATGCTAGTACCTGCCCTCTGAGATGTTCTCCAATTTACCCTGTAGAAAGCTTGTTTGCACATGGTTGTTTGCACGTTGTCTCCCCTATTAGGCTGTGAGCTGGTGGAGGGTGAGGACTGTCTTTTGCCTTTCTTTGTATCAGCAGAACTTATCATTGTCCTGGGCCCGAATACATGCTTGTTGTCTTGGTGACCTCCCTCCCTCGAGTCAAACCATCCTCCCCACAGCTGCCAGAGTGGGCTTCTTAAAACCAGGCTTATTCACATCACTCCAGCATTCAAGAAGCTCCAAGGGTTCCCAATTGCCTCCAGGATAAAACACAAATCCTGTTTGGCCTTTAAAGCCCTTCACAGTCCTGTTCCAGTGGTTCCCCCACCCCCTTTCCACAATGGTACATTCCAACCAAACTTGCCTCCTCACCATGCCCATTATTCCATCTCCTCTCTCCATGCCTTTGCACAGGCTGTCCCCCATGCCTGGAGTGCATTATCTCTCTGCCTCCAACTCAAAGCACCTCTAGCTCCTTCAGAGTTCAGGTCAGCCGCTGCCTCCTGCGTGAGGCCTGGTGATTCGGCCAGGATTCAGTCTTCTTCCTTATCCTTCTTGGACTATATGTGGCCTTCTCCAAAGCTGAACCTCTGCTATGGGATACACTATTTTCTCTTGATCCTCCTCCTAGCTGTGTGACTGTGCCTCAGTCTCCTTTGCCAGATCAGTGCAGGCCCCTAACTGCACCTGTTCCCTTCAGGCTCTGCCTGGAGCCCTTCTCCACGTTCTCTTGACAGCTTTCATTTCATTTCATAACCTTACCTGGTTAATCCATCCCCTTGAAGCAGATGATGGGATCTCCTGCCTCTGTGCCTCTGCACTGTGGGCTATTCTCCATGAGCAGAGTCCATTCCCTTCTCACCTCTGCCTCCTGGCATTCCCCCATAACCCCTTCATGACTGAGGGCCACCAATGGCCGCCTTTGATGTGAGGCCTTGTCTGGTCTCCTCCCCTCCCCCAGATTCCCCTTGTATCTGTTTCTTATGTGCTTGGTGTATGCCTGCACATGCTACACTGCCTCCCCTATAAGAATGGAAGCTTGCCAAGGGCAGGATCGATTATTTCATTTTTGTCTCTGTGCCCAGTGCCTGGCTTGCAGTCGGCCTTTCATAAATTCCAATTGGCTGGTTAATTTAGTCCTTTCCTCCCCCCTTACAAATTATTTTGTATTCATCTGTGTTCATACAGTTTCCCCAGCAGATCAGATCATCCCTGAGAGCAGGGACTGCTTCACATTTGCTCCTATCTTAAGCACATAGCATAGTTTGGTGGCTTAAGCACATGCCCTGAGTGAATGAAGGCTTCTTTGATCACTACCCAACAAGACTTACTCCTGTGGGTCGTCTCTCTCCACCCCCATCGGTTTACGAAAAAAGAGTCTGATATTTGGTTCCAGGAGCTGTTGGCTTGTTTCCATTGACCACTGCAAGATTCCAGGCTTGTCTGGATACATGCATTGTGTAAGCATGTTGTGGAATCACAAAATGTCAGAGAGAGATCTCAGAGACTATCTTAGAGCCCAGCCCTTTCATTATTAAAAAAAAGCAAAGAGGGCAGCTAGGTGGCGCAGTGGATAGAGCACCAGCCCTGGAGTCAGGAGTACCTGAGTTCAAATCTGGCCTCAGACACTTAACACTAGCTGTGTGACCCTGGGCAAGTCACTTAACCCCAATTGCCTCACTTAAAAAAAAAAAAAGCAAAGAAAAAAGGAGCAGCTAGGTGGTGCAATGGTAAAGCACCGGCCCTGGAGTCAGGAGTACCTGAGTTCAAATGCGGCCTCAGACACTTGACACTTACTAGTTGTGTGACCCTGGGCAAGTCACTTAACCCCAATTGCTTCACTAAAAAAAAAAAAAATAGAAAAAAGCCCAGAAAGGGTATGGAACTTGACATGGTCACACAGTAAATTAGAGGCAAAGTCCGGGCTTGAATTCAGGTACTTTGACTTCAAATCCAGGACTCCCCCCACCCTCAAAACCTCCCCTCACCCATGCTGTATATAGATAGGCTTCTTATACTGCAGGGGAGCCAGTCGAAGACACTAAGCAGGTGTGTGGCCCCAGGTATGATGGAAAAAAAGAAAAAGTTGCTCCATAAAATCCCAAGAAAAGTCACCACTTTTTGCCATTTTAAACCTCAATTAGCTCTCAAATTGTCTTGGTTTGGAGGCTGCCCTGAGGGCCAAAGAAAGACTGTTGCCTCCCCATTCCTGGACTAGTCAGTGGATTCTACAGAATTAGCACTGAGGGCCTGGGACTAATCATAAGTGACCTGCAGAAGGTCCCACCGCAAGTCTGATGCTGTGGACAGAAACTCAGCACTTGCTCTAGTGAAAATGGGTATTTTAGAGTAAGAATCAATGTTTTATCTTATTGTTATTATTACTAAGGAACAAGATAGTAATGTCTTTTTGTTTCTAAAGCTTTAAGGTTTATAAAACATTTGTCTGAAAACACCCCTGTGAGGTAACTAGAGCGTGTATTATTATTCTCATTTTACAGATGAAGGAACTAAGGTTTAAAGAGGTTTAAGTAAAGCATGGAACATATTACCTTGAACACTTATGGATAGGGGAAGAATCAATGAATAAAGAGGTAGTGAGCATTGTGGGATATAAACTGGATATTTTTTGTTATATTAAATGAAAAGGGGGTTATAAAAATAAAACCAACATAGCTGAGATTAGAAGGAAAGTAGAAAATTGGGGGAAAATTTTTATAGACAATTTCTTGGATAAAGGCCTCATATCTCAAATAGATAAGAGAAATGGGTCAAATTCATAAGAATATGAGTCATTCCCCCAAAATGGCAGTTTTTGGAAGAAGAAATGAAGGGTATATGTGGTCATATGAAAAATGCAGTAAACCATTATTGATTAAAGAAATTAAAACTAAACCAACTTTGAGGTACCATCTCACACCTATCAGATTGGCTAAAATAACAGAAGGGGAAAATGACAAACTTTGGAGAGGATGTGGAAAAATTGGGACATTAATACACTACTGGTGGAACTGTGAACTGATCCAACCATTTTGGAATTTTGTTCAAAGAGTATATATCCTTTGACCCAACAATTAGGTCTGTTACCCAAGGTGAGCAGGGAAAAAGGGGAAAAAAACCCCCTATATGTTCTAAAATATTTATAGCAGCTCTCTTTGTGGTGGTAAAGAACTAGAAATTGAGGGGATGCCCATCAGTTGGGAAATGACTAAACAAGTTATGGCATATGATTATAATGGAATACTACTATGCTGTAAGAAATGACAAGCAGGTTGTTTTAGAAAAACATGCAAAGATTTGCATGAAATAATGCAGAGTAAAATGAGCAGAAGCAAGACGTCATATCCAGTAACAGCAATATCATTTGAAGAATAACTGTGAATTCCTTAGCTTTTCTGAGTAATATGAACATCAAATCATGAAGAACCTATGAAGGAAAATGCTATCCACCTCCGGAGAAAGAACTCACATGTGAAATTGCAGAGTCCCCCATATATATTTATATCAAATGTTACCCTTCTCTAATGCAAGGTTGGGAGGGAGGGAGACAACTCAACTCAAAATGTAATAAAATATATAAAAAATATAAAGAGATTTAAATGACTTCTCAGGGTTGTGCAGCTAGCTAGTAGTGGAAGTGTCGGAGCAGGGATTCAAAGACAGATCTCTTTGGCTTCTAGTCAAAGTCCTTTCCATTACTACTATCCTAGTCCAAAGTCCTTTCCACTACCGCCAGGCCAATACCAAAAGGTACTGGATGTGTGACACCTATGGCTTAATTCTACAAATTAATTGTGGGAGGATGTGTGACATGACAGGCCCAGTGTGTGGGGTGTTTGCCCAACTTGGGCAAACAAGCAATCCTGTTCCTCTGCACAGAGTTGCACCTTGCCTTCAGCCTGGAGTTTTGCTCTCTCGTTAACAGCCACCACAACCTAGAGAGCAGCAGGAAGTCTCACAGGCTTGTTCCCATTGTGCAGGTGAAGTCATCGACTACCTCGTGAGAAAAACAAGGGGAGCTATATAAGGCATAGGACTCTATTCAGTCCATCAGACTTCACCATCTCTTGAATTTTCACTGCCAATCCAAATCTCAGTATTTCAAGGCCCAGCTCAAGATTTGCCCCCTACAGGAAGCCTTCCCTGTTTTCTGAACTGTTACACATTCTTATAGTCTGTGTCCTATAACCGTGTATCTGATTAAATGATGCTAGAGATTCCCACATGGAGCTTGCAGGGTTAGAGTCTTAGTCATCAAATCTTTTTAGATTACATACATACAATCATGTTAAACATATTTCCACATCAGTCATGTTGGGAAAGAAGAATCAGAACAAAAGGGAAAAACCATAAGAAAGAGAAAACAAAAAACCAAGTGAAAATAGTTTCCTTTGATCTGCATTCAGACTCCAGGGGTTTTTTTCTGAATGTGAAGAGAATTTTCCATCATGAGTCCTTTGGAATCACCTTGGATCACTGTGTTGCTAAGAAGAGCTAAATCTGTCAGCTAATCATCACTCAATGTTGCTGTTACTGTGTACAACTAGGTGGAGAATAGAGCAATGACCCTGAAGTCAGGAGGACCTAAGTTCAAATCTCACCTCACTCACTAGCTATGTGACCTTGGGTAAGTCACTTAACCCCAATTGCCTTAAATATCCAGAGCCATCTCCAGTCATCCCAATGTATATCTCACCACTGGACCCAGATGGCTCTGGAGGAGAGTGAGGTTGATGACCTTGCACAGCTCTCCCTCACTTAAATCCAATTCACTTCAAGTCATGACATCACCCTAATGTCATGGTCCTCTTCAGGAATGAAGGACTAACAACAACAATACTGTTAAGAACAATGCTCTCTTAGTTCTGCTCACTTCACTTAGCATCAGTTCATGTAAGACTTTCCAGGTTTTTCTGAAATCTACCTGCTCATCATTTCTCATAGCACAATAGTATTCCATTACATTCATATACCATAACTTGTTTAGCCATTCTCCAATTGATGGGCATGCTCTCAATTTCCAATTTTTGCCACCACAAAAAAGAGCAGCTATAAATATTTTTGTAAATGAAGGTCCTTTTCCCTTTTTATGATCTCTTTGGGATTGCTGGATCAAAGGGTATGCATAGTGTGTAATTTAAGATTCGAAATGTGGATTCTAATGTGTTCCCCCAGTTTGGGGGAAACTGACTAAAAATCACTGATAAAACGAGTTTAGGTTTTTAAGGGTTTATTGGAAAATAGAAAGAAAAAGATTGAGAACAGAATTCTAACAGCCTGGCATTCCTATCTTTCCTCAAATTTCCTGTGAAGTCCTCTGCCGCCACCACCATCAAGTCCAGAAGCCAAAAAGGCCAGCGCTCTCTGCGCAGGCTCCCTTTCCTCCTTCCTGTCTCCTCCCAGACCATAGGAGGCTCCTCCAGTTGATTGGCTGGTAGACTTGATAGACAGCACCCATGAGCAAACGTCATTTCCTGACGCCAAGGAAAAGCCACAATGCCTCTGAGGCATTTTCCTCATGGTGGAGCTCTCCACAGCAAGTCTCCAGTAGGTGGCGTCATTCCAATCATTACAATAGTTTTATAGCCTTTTGGGCATAGTTCCAAATTGATCTCCAGAATGGTTGGGTCAGTTCACAACTCCATCAACAAATGCATTAGTGTTCTAATTTTCCCACATCTTATCCAACATTTATCATTTTCCTTTTTTGTCATATTAGCCAATCTAACAGGTGTGAGGAGGTACCTTATGGTTGTTTTAATTTGCATTTCTCTAATCAACAGTGATTTAGAACATTTTTTCATATGACTATAGGTAACTAATTTCTTCATCTGAAAGCTGCCTGTTCATATCCTTTGACCATTTCTCAATTGGGCAATGTTAGTCATCAAATATTAGGAGTTACCAAATTTGTCATAGAATTTCATATTCTGAGTCACAGAATCTTAGAATCATGGACTCCATTGAATCTTGGAGCCATGGGATCTTGGAATCATGGACTCTTGGAAGGTCGCCAGTAAGGGCTGACACACTGGAGTTGTTCAGTTAGTGTCTGTATTTTATATTCTGTCTCATTTTTTTCTTTAACTATTGTAAGTGTGTGTGTCTTGCCTCCCCAGTTGGACTGGATGAATTCTCAATCAGAACCCAGGTGGTCCTCCTCTTCTTTTTCTCTCCACTACAGAAGAATTGAACATAAGGTGGGGCACACTAGCGGGCTCTGGCAAGGCTGGTTGTTTGGATTTGAACGTGTATAAATGAAACTTAGGACATAGCAGAATTCTCTCTCAGAAGGCAGGGGGACCACTGTGGCCCAGGGGAATGCTTACAGGCCCTGGAGTCAGAGGACCTGGGTTTGAATGTGGCCTTTGCCATCGATTACCTGCATGACTCTGGGCTGTAACATTTGACCTCTGTGGGCCTCTGTTTCCTTATCTGCAAAATAAGGACCAGATCATCTGTCTAAGGGCGCTTTTTTTAGTTCTAAAAATATGATCCTAAGATTTCTAAGCTTCCCTTCAGGAGTCATATCAGGGTTGAATTTGGAACAGAAGAAGTCCCAAGGAGGATATCAAGGGACCAAGGGACAGTTTGTAATGTGACTTTTTTTTTAACAAATGCTTATTTGTTCATGGCTGAAAACCCTACTTTCTACTTTTAGGTATTGTAATAATTAAACTGCTTTGTTACAGCAAAGGCTCAAAGTCTCCCATAGATAATAACACTGTGTATATACATAAAGTTTGGGGTTTTTTTGGTTTTTTTGGATTTTTTTGCGGAGCAATGAGGGTAAGTGACTTGCCCAGAGTCACACAGCTAGTAAGTGTCAAGTGTCTAAGGCCGGATTTGAACTCAAGTCCTCCTGACTCCAGGACTGGTGTTCTATCCACTGCTCCACCTAGATGCTCCCATGTACATAAAGGGGTTTTTTATTTGTTTTTTTGTTTTGTTTTGTGAGGCAATGAGGATTAAGTGACTTGCCCAGAGTCACACAGCTAGTAAGTGTCAAGTGTCTGAGACCGGATTTGAACTCAGGTCCTCCTGAATCCAGGGCTGATGCTTTATCCACTGCACCATCTAGCTGTCCCCCATGTACATAAGTTTTAAAGCCAGCCCAGAGTGTTCACATATGCCTTATCTTGGCTCTGGTCAGGAACCCTCCTTTAAGTCCTCACTCTGCCACTAACTACCTATGTGATAAGTCATTTCCCTATTTATCAAATAAGAGGGTTAAGTTAGATAATCCCTGAAGTCCCTCCAAATTCTCTTCTGGTTCTGACATTCTAAGGTCTCTAACAGGTCTGACATTCTATGTTCTAAGGTCCCTCCCAGCTCTGACATTCTATGTTCTAAGGTCCCTCCCAGCTCTGACATTCTATGTTCCATGGTCTCTAACAGTTCTGACATTCGACTTTCTAAGGTCCCTACCAACTCTGACATTTGATGTTCTAAGTTCCCTGACAACTGTGACGTTCAATGTTCCGTGGTCTCTAACAGCTCTGACATGTTATATTCTCTTTAAGATCTCTTCCAGCTCTGCTGATCACCTCCACCTCAGTCCTCCATAACCAGCAAAGGCCCAGGCTTCTAGCCATTCAGCAATCTTGTGCAAACCAGGCCAGCTGGCCATGGGAACCCATTCCCCATCCAGAGCTGCTCTCTCTTCTCTCATCCCAATCCACTGGGGGATAAATGACTGAGTTTGGGGTCTGGGAAGGGTGTGACAATATCCTGTCCTGTGGTCAGCAGATTCTCTCTTTCTTCTCCCCTTGAATTCTCTAATTTTTAATGGAAGACTTTTAGGGAAGAGTTCCTCTCCCTTGGCCCCACTCCCTAATCCTCCATTCCCATTAGTCTTAGTCTTACCTTTCCTGTGCGCCCCTGCCCCTTCCCCCCTGCCCTTCCTCTGCCAAGCCCTGTTCTGGTCTTGACAAACTGTCATTCTTATTATTCCTCTTCTCCATCCCAGTCCTTTTCCTTACAGTGGTGGCTATGTGGCTATCCCCTCCCACAAGTGCCTACATCCCTGGCCACTTCTTCCCTGGAGGTGCCTTCTCCCAGGTTCCCTATTAACTCTACCCCATATCCCCCACTGGACCAGGAAGAGACTGTTGCTATATTCCTTCCTCCTTGGTGCCCTGTCCAGGCCCTCCCTCCTGCTGCGGTCATCACTCAGCAACTGCTCCTCCTTCAAGGTTCACTCCATCCAGATAGAGTGCCCCAGCTAGAGCCTGGTAGCTCTTCTCTGTGGGGCCTCTGGCATATTCTCATTTTCTCTCTCTCTCTCTCTCTCTCTCTCTCTCTCTCTCTCTCTCTCTCTCTCTCTCTCTCTCTCTCTCTCTCTCCCCCTCCCTCCCTCCCCCCATCCCGGGGGCAATGAGGGTTAAGTGACTTGCCCAGGGTCACACAGCTAGTAAATGTCAAGTGTCTGAAGCTGGATTTGAACTCAGGTCCTCCTGAGTCCAGGGCCAATGCCTTATCCACTTCACCACCTAGCTGCCCCCAATATTCTTGCTTTCTCAAGAAGCTCAGCACATAGCTCACAATGTCCCCTCAATCGCCCCAACTTCCCTCCCCAATTCCCAGGACCTTCACCTTCATTCCAACTCAGTTACACACAGGGATGCTCATTCCTTTCATTTCATTGTAACCCATAATTGTTCTACCTCCATAAATTCGGAACTCTCGAATTCTGCCATCTGATCAAGACTTCCTAGCCTTCTCTCCTATTTCTCTTCCCCACCCCCACCCCAGCTTTAAACAAATTGCACATCCTTACCGCAACCTTCAGCAGTTCCAAACGCCTTGGTTTCCCAGTCCATCAAGGCCTACTCTTTTCCTTTTGAAATCTTGGTACTAGAGTTAACCCATTCACTTTTCCCCTGTTCCCAGCCCCCAGATCCTTTGCCCCCTTGTCCGACTACTGCTTATCCTTTCTGGAACCCCAGCACAGGATCCCACCAACCCCCTCTCACTCCACCCCCACTAACTTCCTTCTCTGCTACTACTGACACACATGACACTTGGAAGTCATACAGGCACATTGGCCGGGGCTGCCACAAACACCCTCTCTAACCTCAGCTGGACTCTCACCACTTGCATGCCTGTCCTTTATTCTTCCCTGATCACCTCTTTGCTCAACTCCCCATAGGCTTCCCAAGCATCTCTGTTCCCCCCACACTTACCCTCATCCCTTCCTCTCAGTGGAGGACCTTGTCTCATATTTTACTGAGAAAAGAGAAGCCATCCTAGTCATCCCTTTCCTCTTCATATTCATCGGTTTTGTAGACATTGCCCAAGTTTTCTGCTTTGCACTGGACACTAAATCCCTCTCAACATGATTCTCCCCGTTCCAGTTTCAGAAGAAAAGGTGATTCTTTTCCTCTTCTCCTTGCTGTGGCCTCAGTGACTTTAACCCTTTAATTGTCCCTTCCCCAGCCCAATCTTCAAGTCTCTCTCCCCACTGGTTTCCTCCTTGTGGCCTACGAACCTGCCCAAATCTTGCCATTCTTTAAAAACAACACCCCCCCCCCAAATGCTTTACTTGACCTTGCATCCTGTAATTACCGATCTTTATCTCTCCTACCTTTGATGACCACAGCCCACCTCCAAGCGCCACGCCCATTGTAGGGTCTCTACTCCCGAGTATCCCACTTCTTCATCTCTGAAAAGTTGGCATTCACTCTTCCTCTCCACAGTTATAATACTGCTTTCTCCTGGTTCTCCTCCTCCCTGTCTGGCCGCTCCTTCTTAGCCTGGACCATCATTCATGTCCCAGTCTCTATTGGCCCACCCAAAACAAAGCAAGATGGGATTTGAGACCAATGAACATTTCAATTTGGCTGGAAAGTAGAGTTTGTGAAAACAGGCTAGAAAAGTAGCTTGGAGCCTGACTGTGGAGGGACTCTGGAGGGTCTAAGGTGAGAGAGGGACAGCTGGATCTGTGCATTTGGAGATGATTCTGACAGTTGTGTGACGGGTGAATTGGAGAATGGAGACAGGGAAATCAGTAAGGGGACTACTGCAATATAATGATGCAGGATGCTGGCAAAGGGAAAGGAGAAAGGGGGGATGTTGTAGACCTAAAAAGTGACAGTATCTGGCAGCTGGTTGTAGTATTAGGTGAATAACATTTCAGGTTTTCTCTGGACAAGAAGACTGTAAGATGGCTTTAGTGAGATACTTGATATATGATGGTGATGGAATATTACTATGCCCTAAGAAATGACAAACAGGATAATTTCAGAAAGGCCTGGAAAGATGTATATGAACTGATGTAGAGTGAAGTGAGCAGAACCAGGAGAAAGTTGTGCACAGTGACAGCAATATTGTTTGATGAATTGTAAATGACTTAACTATTCACAGCCGCACAATGATTCAAGATAACCCCAAAGGACTAATGATGAAGCAAAGAAAGAACTGATATTGATGGGACACAGACTGAACCATGTTACTTTTCACTTTCATTTTTTCTTTAATTCAAGTTTTCTTATACAAAATGACTAATATGGTAATGTTTTCCACAATTGCACATGTATAACCTATATCTGTTTTCTTAATGTCTCAGGGAGTAGAGAGGGGAGGCAAGGAGAGAAGGAAGGATAGAATTTGGAACTCAAAACTTTAAATAAAAATGTTTATTATTATTATTAAAAAGAAAAATAAAAAACAAGAAATACAGCTTATTAAAAGTCAAACTGCATCCTCTAAAGATTAAGAAGATGGCAAAAAGGCACCGAAGAGACCCTAAGAGGAGTGGCTTACCCAAGGTCATACAGTAAATGAAGGGCATAGATGGGACAGGACCCCAATGTATTTGCACTTCTACCTAGCCTGCTTCTCATCCCTCCACATCAGGTGGCCACCTTTCAGGCAAAGTCCAAGTTAAACTTACAGGCTCATATCATCACCTCCTCACACAGCACCTGACAATTTCCTCCTGACCTTGGCCAGTTCTGGAGGACCTGAGCCAGTGGTTCTACCAGCTTGTGGAGTGGGGGTAGGAATGGGGTGCTTAGAAACCTCTCCAGACTGCTCCAGTTCCAGCATATAGCACCCTCTCCTCCAGAATTCTCTAAGCAAAGGTGGACTCCTTTGGTTTTGTTGTGGTCTGTTCTGGGCTATAAGATAAGCACTGGGATTCCTGGTGGAATTCAGGCCTAGAAGAGGAGAAGACCACTATGCTTGGCCTTATGAACACTGCATTAGGGTCCACAGACAATTCTTGCTGGAGTGGGCAAAAAATAGGAAAAGGCAGAGACACAAATGGCTTCAACTGTGGGCACATAGGCCCTGAGATAACTGGGGAAGAAAGGAAGCTCCTGTTGAGCTGGCCAGCAGCAGCCCCCTGAGAACTTCCACTGAAACTCTGGGGACCTCGTCAATATGGGCATTCTCTCCAAAGATGCTGATTACAACCCATCTTGGCCATGTTCTCACATTTATCCTCTACTGAGGATTAACCCAATGCGCTAGAGGCCCTGTTCTCATACTATTTATTCATGTTGCCCCTGTAAGCCCGCCTCCACAGGGAAGACTGCTTCTGATGTGCTTGCTGGCTTGGACATAGGTGCCATGAGAGATGCCAGGATCAGTATGAGAAATGGTAATGAAGGAAGCACATGATGCCCACTTCAGTGCAAACTCAGACACAGTGCAGTTCCTATCCTCTTCCCACCCTTTCCCCTATACCCACTGGACCCTTTTTCCCATTGTTAACATGCCCCCTTTCATCCTAGGTTCCTTCTCACTTTTCTTTAATCTTTTGTGCCCCACCCCTCAAAAAAACAACCCCTGGCCTTCTCCTGAAAAAACTGCATCTCATGGTACTTTCTCCAATCATGGCTCCTCCTCCTTTTACACCTTCTGACACTCAGGGGTAGGAGGATAGGGCAACACCTTCCTCCCCAATGCCACAATGTCCTTCTCCCATCATCCTTCAGCAACTCACTTTCCTCTTCTAAAGTTCATTTTGTCCCATCTAGAATCTTGTTTCTGTCATTTTTGGGTCTCCAAGTCACTCTTCTTTCTTCCCCAGGGGTTTAGTACCTGGCTCACAGTCTTCTTCTCCATAAGAATCCTACCTCCCACCCAGTCTCCTTCATACATCCTGGTTTCTGAATTTCTAAAATCCTGTGATCTCTCTCTCTCTCTCTCTCTCTCTCTCTCTCTCTCTCTCTCTCTCTCTCTCTCTCTCTCTCTCTCTCTTTCTCTCTCTCTCTCTCTCTCTCTCTCTCTCTCTCTCTCTCTCTCTCTCTCTCTCTCTCTCTCTCTCTCTCTCTCTCTCTCTCTCTCTCTCTTGTTTCCTTCAACCATACACATGAGTGAGCCTACCTCAGATGTGATCCTCCCCAGCTGAATTTACCCCAGATGCTGGAATAGTTATGGGTTTAGATAAACACCTCCGGCAAAGCACACATTACGCTGTTGTATGTTTCCCTTGATGCTGATAAGCAGAAGATTGTTAAACAAAGTTATCTCTGTGGTTTCATCTTTTGAGGAATCTTGCATGATCTCGACATGCACATGGAGAACTTTAAGACTACACTTGGCTCTATGGAGCCAAGTGCTTTACAAAACACAATCAGTAGGGTTTTGAGTTCCCTAAACCTCTGTGTGATTGGAAAGATGTATATATAGTTTGCTGTGGAAAACTGTCATAATAGCATGAACATTCTCTTCTCTGCCAATGATGACGATGGTGGTGATATTGAATCAGTACAGTATCAAAAAGTTTACGAAGAGCTTTGTATAATCAATGATTGCTTGCATGTACATACAACTTTCAAGTTTTCAATGTACTTTATAAATATCATCTCATTGGATTCTGCCATTTATTAGCCATGTGACCTTGCTCCATTCATCTAAAGCCTCTAAACCTCAGTTTCTCATCTTTAAAATATCTCTCCTCTCTACTTAACTTATATGATGACCTCGTAAGCCATTAGGTTCAGTGTGAATGTCCACTGTTCTCTCTATACTCAACACCAGGTCAAGTGGAGGATATTCTCTCTAGTCGTGGAGAATGGCTGACCTACGGGGAATCCCAATGGAGGAGGGATTCCCTGTAGATCCTGAGGCCTTCCAGATCCTCTGGTTTGTGGAGTACATGGTGCTGATTGCGTCAATGCCCAGAACACTACAGAACCACCTCAATGATATCCATAGCTACTCAAAAGAAATTCACCCAATCTAGTTGGGAAAGACCAAAGGGATGGAGGATGCCTGTTGTCTGGTGCAACGTGCATGTTGCATATGGGTAAGCAGTCTGCTGAATGAGTACATCAGTACTCATCAGTACAAATCTTTGCCTGGACCTAGAAGTGAATTGGAGCAAAAGAGCAGGCAGGAGCACATTTAGGAAACTGAAGAGTTCTAACAAGGATTCCAAGCAAATGCCAAATTTTTAACATGGATACTCTCCCAGGGATGTTCTGTGGCACTGCACAATGGCTGAAGAATCACAACTGCACATGATTCCAAGGGCACTGGAGAGACCCAGGATAGGGGAAAGGAGGCAGCAGAATCTTACCAACGATGGCATGTACCTGAGAAGAATGAGAGGCACCATCAGACTGACTGGAAAAAAGGAGGTCGACCAGTTGTGTATCAAGTCCAAGTAAGAACAGGCACATAGCCAGAATGAAGCTCTAGTATCCCCCAAATCGAAAAGGATCAGAAGAAGGCCTTGCACATTATACAGATTGACTCTGGAGGGCACAAACTAGAATCTCAAAGAATGAGAAGCTATGAAGGGTCTGCAATCTGCAAATGGAGGGGGTATATCAGTGAGGTTACAGGCACAATGATGTGTCATCATCTTCACCACCACCCTCTGGGGTAGGAAGTGTAAGCACTGGGGAGAGGGAATAGACCCATGATTTCATTGGGATAGGGAAGTCCATCTATCACTGCAGGTCAGTCTCTTCTCTGCAACTTATAGCCCTTAGAAAACTACCTAGATGAGGGCAGCTAGGTGGTGCAGTGGATAAAGCACTGGCTCTGGATTCAGGAGGACCTGAGTTCAAATCCGGCCTCAGACACTTGACACATACTAGCTGTGTGACCCTGGGCAAGTCACTTAACCCTCATTGCCCCACAAAAACAAAACAAAAAAACTGCCTAGAACACAGAGGTTAAATGACTTGCTCCAGGTTACACAACCAGTAAATGTCAGAGGCAGGATCTGAATTCCCAGCTTTGAGGTCAGCTCTCTATTATGCCAAGGTGCCTCTCAGGTGGACAATGCAGATTGGTGTCCCGATTTCAAAGATAATGGGATGCAGGCTCAGAGACGGAACCTGCCCAAAAGGAGCAGTAGAACTATGATTTGAACCCTGTCTTAAAATATCCTATCCAAAGTTCCTTCTGCAGTATTAGGCTGCCTCTACTAGTGATGATGCTAATAATTCTGCAGTTCCGGATCTTCTTACTGTGGGTGCTGCCTCCAACAGGGGTCAGAGCGCCTTTATGCCCTTTTTGTAGCTGATCTTCATGAGTTGCCACGGTTGAAGATATCCATCTACACCCTGGATCCATAACCCTCTAATGACCAGGCCTCTCTGTACTTACCCAGGCCAGGTCCACGTGCAGTCTTTTCAGCTGGCTAGATCTTTTCGTCCAATAGTATATTTTGAAGAACTTGGGGTCACTCTTTGCTGAAATGAAGCATCAGAGAAAGATCTTAGTAGAGATTAATAATTACAACAGCTCACAATTCTATGGTACTCTATGGATTATATATTGAATCCTGTTAGGTAAATAATATATCGTTACTCTCATTTTAAACATGTGGAAGCTAAGATTGACAGAGGATAAGTTAATGGCTAATGTCATTGTTCACCTTATATCATGCTATACTTTTCTCTCATCCCCCTCCTTCCCTCTGAGTATTATCCTGAGCATTCCCTCAGTCTATATGTGTGTGTGTGTGCATATAGCTATATAGATATATCTTGTTTGTACATAATTATTTGGATGCTTTCTCTCCCATTAGATTGTGAGGTCCTTGAGGGCAAGTTTGATTTTTGCCCTTCTTTGTATTCCCAGAGCCTAGCTTAGTGCTTGGAAAATAGTAGGTGCTTAATAAATGCTTGTTGACTTGCTACCCCCATATGCTGCTAAACCCAACCTTTGGAACACACAAGCAACAGGAAGAGCCACCCATGGTCGGCAACATGCCAAAAAGAACTGAAAGTAAACCATGGAATGTAAGAATGTGAACTCGCTAGGAGCCCTTAGAACTGGGAATGCTGGCACTTTAAGTGACCTAAGAACACAGAACAGAGAATGACAGAATGGAAAAGGGCCTTAGAACAGAGAACCCAGAACCGGGAGAGATCCTTGGAACCCAGATTGTTAGATCCAGCCTTAGTGACCTTAGAATAGAAAATGGCAGACCTGGGAGGGGCCTTAGAGACCATGTGGTCCATTCCCCTGGTGGGCCAGAGAGGAAAACAGGCAACGACTGGATCTCAGATTTAGGGGCATGGGCTCCAAGTTGGGCTCTGCTATCTCCTGTCTGTAATGACCTCCAATGAGTCCTTCCTCAGTTTCCAACTTTGTAAAATGAGGGAGGATCCTATGTGAATTCCCAAGATTCCTCCCATCTGTGATCCAGTCAACCATTAAGCTGTCTCTCCGAGAGCCATCGCAAGCCACAGAAGCAGGACTAGAAGGCAAGTGTCCAGAGGTCCAGACTCATCACCAGGTGGCCTACAGAAGGGCCTCCCCTCCCCCAAAGCCAGGCCTAGCACCTATGGCATCATTTTTGCCTCGGGGACTGTCTTTTAAGGCGGTTGTCCCAGGCTGGTGGATTGTTGCTTTCACAAGTCCTGGAGACGTGAAGGCAGAAGGGGAGTTCCGTCTAACGGTGTCCGTGTCCCCGCCTTCCCCCTCGGCCCCTAGACGTCTCATCCCAGCTCCTAACAGGTCGGCTTAGACCAGGCCACTCCACCAGCCCAGGCTTCCTTTCCTCTCGGCAACGCAGTCCGCTCGGCCCAGCTCATTGGCCAGCCTCCCTCCTGCCCAGGCATTGGTCCACTCTCCGCTACTTTACATAGCCTCCTCTTGACCAATCGTTGCCCAGCGCCTACTTAACATGCACCCTGACGGCCAGTCAGAGAGCGCGGGGGCTGGGCCACCACGTGCTGTTGCTAAGCTTCGGCTTCTAAATTGTTACTATCGCGGCCGGCCTATCGGAAGAGACATTCAGATCTGTCAACATTCTCTTCCCCAAGCTTAGGGGGTTCGGCTCGCTTCCATTGGTCCCTCTCAACCCTAGTTCCCGCCCCCAAGCCCAAACGGCGGATTTCTATTGGTTGCTCGACCCGCCCGTCGGTCTTATGTGTCAATTTGAGGGCTGGAGCGAGAGGGTGGTGTATAGGCGACTTGGAAGTAGGCTGGAGTGTGTGAACTCGGTGCAGTTGGGCGCTCGGGGGTCTGCTCTATAGGCAGGGAGAGGAGCCAGAGCCAGGGTGGGGGGGCTGGGTGTTTGCCGTCTGGTTTCTCTGGGGGGGGTGGGTGGGGGGGGGGACTGGTGTGAGTGACAGAGCACCAAAAGTATGGAGTGGAACTCTCTGTTACTCCTCCTGGAAGCAGCCGAGTACTTGGAGAGAAGAGACCGAGGTATTCCCAGAGTTGACTCTTTTCCAGGCCCCCCCCCTTTCCTTTCCGCTCCCCTCTCTCTTTGTTGTACGCTGCCCCCTGCCCCGGGGGGGGACGCCCTTTCTTCCCCTCCCTCCCCTCCTGGAGCCCCGGCTCCCTCCGGTTCCCCGCTGGCTCCGAGGCGCACGAATCCTACCTGAGGTTTAGGGGCCTGGGGGAGGCGGGGGAAGATACTTTGTTGCAAAGTCGACCAAACAAATCAACCAAAAAAGCAACCGAAAGGAAAACTGGAGCTTCTACAATGTGGAAGTGCCTCGGCCCGAAAGAGGCAACCTCTCTGGAAAAAACAGCCTCCCTGCCTGGGTCCCCGTGTCACGTCTCGGTGTGTCTCTCCCCCGTGTCTTTTTCTCTCGATTTCCTCTCTGCCCCTGGATCTCTCAGTCTCTGTGTCTCTGTAGCTGCCCGACGCTGGGAGGAGGGAGGGGCGCTCGGTGACTGTGGCCGTGGCATTGACTTCCCTTGTCTATTACGGTGTCTGGCTGTTACTGTTAAAGAGCGTGTTACATTGCCTCCTGTCCGACCCCCTCCCCCACCGAGGGCCGGGCCGCCCCATTCCGAGCCTTGCCCTAGGTCTCCGCGGCCGGTTTCCCCTACCCCACGACAGACAGAGCTCAAGAGGATTGGGACATGCTTACTAGCCCCCACCCCATTTGCAAAAGGCCCCGTGGCACGGGAAGAAATCTCTAGTTCTGGGAGAAGGGGGAGGGGGTTAGAAATGTTGCGGGGTGCCTTTTTAAAAATCCGGGCGCAGCTGCCCAGATCCGGCCGGTCAGCCAAGCCCCAAGGCTAGGGAAGGATCTGGGGTAGGAAGGGTGGGGTGGGGAGAATGGGGGCAGAGGGAACCGCGCCCCTGCGCCCCCCACTCCACCCCGGCCCCTAACGCGTGTGACTTTGTCCCCAGAAGCCGAACACGGCTACGCGTCGGTGCTGCCCTTCGACAGCGAGTATTCCAGGAAAAAAACAAAGACGGCCGCCTTGGCCAGGAAATCTCAGAATAACAGGTAAAAATTTGTCGACCCACTCCACCCAACCAGTGTAGACCCGGCTACCCCGCTCTTTCCCACACCCACACCCCTCCAGGTGCTCGGACCACAGTGGCCTGGACCTGCCAGGCAGGGACTGGGAGTCGGAGAAACTGAGCTCTTCTCCCCACCCCCATCCCCCTCCCTCAGCCTCTTCCTACCCCTCTCGGGGACCTGGCCCCAACCCCAGATCCCGTCGCCATTTTCCCCCTAGCCTGGGCTGGGCTGGGCTCGGCTCTGTTTTGATCTCCCACATAAACACTGCCACGCGTACAGCCTCTCTCTGCTTTGGCTCTGCCCGGCTCGATAACCCAGCAGCAGCCTCAGCAGTTTGGGCTGCCCCCCTTCTCACCCCCGCCCCCCCCCCCCCCGCAGTAGCAGTGTCTGTCTGTCCATCTGCCGAGGGACGGATGTCATCCCACCCCACCCTTCCTAGCTGATGGTGGTGGGCGGGCGAGGTCCGGGGTTGGGTTGCCCGGGACACTTCTCCCCCCCCCCAAACTTCTTAGTTTTGTTTTTAAGGCAGGAAGAGTCATGTGGAAGCCCAACCCCCCAGACTTTCCAGCTCGGGGACTTTAAAAGCAGCCACTAGCACACACTTGTAATTCCTTCCCCCACTCCCAAGGGTCTGGATCAGCAATGTTCTTTCTACCTTTCTTTGTGCTCGCAGCGCTTAGCGCACTGCCTGGCACGTAGTAAGCGTTTGGTCAGCGTGTTGTTGACTGACCGACTTCCCCCCGAATAGCAGATGCTCCGGTGGAATTCGGTCAGGTCTCAGGAACCGAAAGGGCCCCAGCCACGAGTCCAATCCCCCCCCCCCTTCAAGGAGAGGGAAACTGAGTCTCAGAGAGGGGGAAGGGACTTGCCCAAGGTCATGCAAGTTTATGACACGTGCTGGAACTTAGAACCTGTGAGTCTCCTCGGCCTTCCAAGTCCCGGCTTCTCTCCCCTACCTACCCCAGGCTTGCTGTCTGCCTTTGAGAGAGAAACCTCACATCTGGATAGTGGTTTCTGAGAGTTCCAGTCTATAGGCAGCCCCCACCCCCACCCTTGATTTTAATTGGAAAGCGGCTCCAGCTGAGGGAGGGTGCGAACTACGTCCCCCACCCCACTCCCCACCACCCCCGACCCCCAGTCCGGGCCGGCCGAGCTCCAGGGTCGGATCAGCTCGGCACTGGCTGAGGCTCCCTGGGCCCTAGCTTTGTTTGCCTAAGCAGACCGTGCCCAGAGAGCGCTGTGTACGTGCCGAAGATTCTCTTAAAGGGGCCGCGCCTTGTTACGTGGTAAACTCCTCAGGGTCTTTTCTCCTCCAGCACCTACAGTTGCCAAATAACGGGCTTTGGGCTCATTGTGCTAAACTCCTGCACTTTCCCCCATGTCCCAGCCGACATCCTTCCACTTTTCCTTCCTAAAGAAGGGGAGGGGGTAGCAATTGTGTTCTTGTCCTTCTGAAGGGAAATCCTTCCCAGCAGAGGGATTTGAAAACAGCCTCCTCCTTCCCTGGTCAGTGGGCACCCTGCCCCCTCCTCCGAGGGCCGCGCAGCACCCTGCCATCGAACTTTCTTCATGTAGAACCTTGGGACCCAAAGAAACAGCAAGGACCGGCCATTTAAATCACTTAATTGAACTCTTATTAAGGGCCTACTATGTGTCTGGCCATTGTGCTAGACCTACCTTGGCCAGCAAAGACAAACAAAATAGACCTTCCATTCCGATGGGGAGGTGATCTGTGCATAAATAAGTGTATTTTAGGAAAGCAGAGAGTGAGGCAGCCTTGGAAGGGAAGGCTCCAGCAGCTGTGGGGGGTGGGGTGGGGAATGGGGAGGCCGAGGCACACCAGCAAAAGCCTCATTAAGCTTTGAGAGAGGGCCAGAGAGTTTACCAACGACCGAGAGACAGGACCATTAGGTATAGGGTGGACCATTGAACTTGGAGTTAGCTCTGGGCTTGAATAATCTTGGCCCTGTTCTTAACATGCTGTGTGACCTTAGACTTCCTCTCTATAGGCCTCAGTTTCCTCACCTGCACAACAACAGGTGAGAACTAGGAGATCTCCATTTCTAACCCTAAACTCTGTGGACCTTTCTGAAACCAAGGCCCCAGCCCAGTCCTCTTGTGTTCCAGGGATCTTCAACTAGGACTACAGGAGGAAGTGCTCCATGGGGAGGGGAGAGGGAATAGGAGATAGAGGGGATGGTGAGAAACAGAGGAAAGAGGGCAAAGACTCTTCCTTTGTGGAGACTCCCTGCTCAGGAGTGGGGAGAATATTTTCTAATGGGAGGTGGCTGTGGTACTATGGAAAGAACACTAGAGTTGGAATCTAAGTGCTACTATTTGTGTGACCTTGGGCAAGTCACTTGATGTCTGTGCTTTGGGCTCTTCATCTCTAAGGCAGTAGTAGCCATACCTGCCTCACTGGGTTGCTTCAGGGAGCAAATGAGTGGAAGAAAAACTTGGTAAGGGCTCTTTAAATTCCAGCTGCTATTATTTTTGATATTATTATTATTATTACTTGTTAACATGCTAAGCAGGTCCCTCGGAGAGCAGCCTGGCTTTCATTTTGAAGCTCATTGGTCACTTTGGGTTGGTGATGCTGGAACAGGCCTGTGGGTGAAGTCTCTGAATGGGAGTTTTGGGCTATAGGGCAGCTTCAGAGCAGGGCAGTTCCTTGGGCCCAGACTAGCAAGGCAGTGGTGTGTGTATTGTTTTTCTGGGGCAGTGTGTGTGTGTGTGTGTGTGTGTGTGTGTGTGTATGCACGCATGTGTACATGCAATGTGCACACAAACTCTGTGTTGGCAGGGCTGGTCCAACATTTCCCATCTGGTCCATCCTTGACTTTCTTCTGGCTTTCTCTTTCCCTGGTGTTTTGCAGAAGTTGGGGGTGTCTGTGCTGGGCAGCCACAGTGAGGTAGTCGATCTGTTGCCAATTGGATGCAGCAGAATTCAGATCTTTCCTGTCTGGGCCGTGTGGTGACATCCACCACAGGCAGGACTTCTTCATACAAGATCTCCAGATTTTCTGCCAATCTCAGCTTTTCCATCTCATGTTCCCCTCATGTGGTCAGATGATTTAAAAAAAAAAAACAACACAACAAAAACAACTTCATACTGTTTGGATTCTGTGAGTCTTCTTGGCGTCTCCCCCTATTGCAGTGACTGTGGCTCCCTGGGGACCAGGGTTCCCACAAGCCATAAATGATTCATATTTAGATC
Source organism: Dromiciops gliroides (assembly GCF_019393635.1). NCBI lineage: Eukaryota > Metazoa > Chordata > Mammalia > Microbiotheria > Microbiotheriidae > Dromiciops > Dromiciops gliroides. Next base: position 95,790,904 of record NC_057866.1, read on the forward strand.
TTCATTGATACATGAACACTTTGTGCCTTGGAGAGAGACCTGCAAAGACCTGAATGGACAAAGCGAGGGCGGTGGGCCTCCCCACTCTGCCGTGGTGGTCCCTTTATAGGCAGTGTGCTGGGGGAGAGTTAGGAGGCCTGCGTTGGAATCCCTGCTTCTGTTCTTCATTGTCATTTCATATCTTGGGGTGTCCTGGGCTCTCTTATCTATAAAATGATCAGATTTAGACCCAGTATTTTCTGAGGTCCCTTCCTGTTTTGCCAATCTGTACCCTGGAGGTCCTTCTAAGCTCTTGGGGTAAGGTTAAGTTTTCTTGCCCCAAGACATAGGAAGGATCTTGCTGTCCCACCCTTGGCTGGACCAGGCCCTTTCATGTCTGGTTTTCCTCTTTTTCAAGAGCAAAACTCAGAAAACCCCCAGAAGGTGGTAGACATGTGACCAATAAGGAATCTTAACAATGTCTCCTATTTCCATGATATTCTTAAGGTAGGTTTACTATTGTTTTCTTCACAGCTTGCTGATGGAGGAAGTAGTATCAGGCATCATCGTCCCCACTTTACAGATGAGGAAACTGAGGCTCCATGAAGTGATTTTGCTGTCACCCAGCTATTTCAATGTTTGGGGCAGGAACAGAGACTCAGGCTTTTCACCCCACGCCTAAGGCATCTCTCGGTTCCGCTGGGGGTCCAGCCCCTTTGAACAGGAGCCTGTTTTCTGGCCCTGCTCCTGAGCTGTAATGGCCCCAGAATAGGTGCTTAGCTATGCTGGCTTCCTTGTAGGGCCAGGTCTGGGGTCTCCTGGCCTCTTCTCCTGATAGAACCTGAGGGAAGATGATTCATGGCATTTGGCAATCGGGGCCTCTCCTCAAACTTGTCCTCATTCCCCAGTTGTCAGCAGTGCTGTCTGTGTCTGTCTCTTCAGTGCCAGTGTGCCTATTAGCCCTGTGCTCAGGTTGGGGGGGTTAGGCCTGTTTTCTTTCCTCATCTAATCTCCTTGAACCAATGGACAGAACTTGTACCAGTAAAATAAAACACAGTTTGGGTCTAAATTTCTGTGCCTGGGGAGTTCAGAGAAAGATGAGCAGTGGAAATTGGGCTGGGCTGGGCTGGGCTAGGCTGGTCAGGAAAGGCCTCCTGGAGGACAGTGGGGCTTAAGCCAAGCATCGAAGGTGCCTCAACTCAAAAAACATTTACCAAGTACCTACTGTGTGCAAGGGTCTCTGGAGATAGACTTAGCTCCCACATAGACCCTGCCTTCAGAGAGCTTACAGTCTAGTGTTGAGGAGGGAGACACATGACGGAAGTCAAACTGTTGATGTCCTTTCGTCCTTGGCAAAGGAGAGGGGTCCAGGTGAGAAGATTCATGAGAAATCAGAAGGCCACATCATTTTAATCTAGAAGTCAGAGTGGATAAGAGCCCCCAGAGTCAGGAAGAGCCCAGTTCTAATACAGCCTCAGACACTTACTAGATGGGCAACCCTGGGCCGGTCATTTAACCTTGTTTGCCTCAGTTTCCTCCTATGTATAATGGGGATAATAACAGCACCTGTGTCTCAGGGTTGTTCTGAGAACCAAATGAGATATTTTTAAACTGCTTAGCAGAAGTCCTGGCCCATAGTGAGCACTACATTATATAAATGTTAGCTGCTGCCGTCAGTGACAGTGGTGGTCCCAGGGAAGATTTCATCAGTGAGGTGGCCCTTGAAGAAAGGAAATTTTCAACAAGCCGAGGTTCGAAAGTCGGTTAAGGTTGACAGTTTGTCCCATTCCCAGGGATAAGAACAGAGGCAGAAGAAGACAGGAGAGCAGGCTAGACAGCAGGTCGTTTGAATTGAAAGGATTTTTGGAAGGGGAATCGTGTGAGAAGGCCGGGTAGCTGAATGTGAAGGGCTTTGGATGGGCAGCAAGTCTCTATTCTCTTCTGGGTAGAGGAATGGTATGGTTGAGTTACAAAGCTTCCTCTTCTGAGTATGTGCAAGGAGCTTTACAGAGGGAGGAGGAGTGAAGAGAAGCCACCAGTTAGGAGGCTGTTACAGAAGAAATGAGGGTCAGATCTGGACAGGCAGAGAAAGTAGAATTGGACTAGAAAGCCTAGTAGAGGGAACTGGGCCTTAAAGACTCTGGTTTATGACCTTGAACCATCTTAGTCTCTGCTTCCCCCATTTGTAAATCTTTTTTTTTTTTTTTGTGAGGCAATTGGGGTTAAGTGATGTGTCCAGGGTCACACAGCTAGTAAGTGTCAAGTGTCTGAGGCCAGATTTGAACTCAGGTCCTCCTGACTCAGGACCCGTGTTCTATCCACTGCACCACTTAGCTGCCCCTCCACCATTTGTAAAACAAGATGGTTAGACTAGAGGATGTCTGAGGTCCCTTCCAACTCCAATAATCTCATATCCTGTGCAGTGGAGTGGAGAGAGCTCCAAGTGCCCCATCTGAGGACCTGGGTTTGAATTTTGCCTCAGCTGCTTACTACCTTGGTGACTGTGGACAAGTCACTTCCTTCCTTTGGGAGTTGCCTCATCTGCCAAATGAAGGGGTTTCAGCTTTGTCTATTACCCCTCGTGAGAAGAGTATTAGGATTGTGAGGAAGGCCAACCCCGATGGCTGCTTTAGCCCAGAGGAGTCAGAAGGGCCTAGACTGTACAGAGCCTGTACTGGCCAGGCCAAGGATTCAGGCCATAATGGGACAGGAAATATGCAGCCCGAGTGATGCTGACTGTGACTCCTGGAAATAAGATGATGAAAGTCTTGTAAGCGGTTATTCCAGGTTGCTCAAGAGAAGGCATTTCCTCTGGCTCAGTCAGGTGGCCTGGCCTTGCTATGGGTAGCCTTGTGGTTTAAATGTTTTGCTTTATTTCAAGAACTGGTCCAGTGTTGGGAACTAGTCTGTCTGTATGGGGAAAAGACTAAAACATTTAAGTAACAATGAAACAGGTGAGAATCAGAGAAAGGAAGAAATGGTGGCAGGGCCTGGGAGCCAAGCCTACAATACCTGCTTTCATGTTATCATAGTGGTATATTAGGATGATTATTTAAGCAGGGTAGTTAAGTGGTGCAGGGGATATAGCGCCTGGCCTAGAGTCTGGGCAGACCTGAGTTAAAATATGACCTCAGATGCTAGCTGTGTGATCGTGGGCAAATCACTTCACCTTGTCTGCCTCAGTTCCACATTTGTAAAAATGAACTGGGGCAGCTAGGTGGCGCAGTAGATAGAGCACCGGCCCTGGAGTCAGGAGTACCTGAGTTCAAATCCGGCCTCAGACACTTAACACTTACTAGCTGTGTGACCCTGGGCAAGTCACTTAACCCCAATTGCCTCACTAAAAAACAAACAAACAAACAAACAAAAATGAACTGAAGAAGGAAATGGCAAACTACTCCAGTATCTTTGCCAAGAAAACGCCAAATAGGGTCAGGAAGAGTTAGACGTGATTGAAACGATCAAACACCACCACCACCACAAAGAGGGAAAGGCTGAAGTCAGGCAGATCGGTCAAGCTAGAGAAATACCTAGGATTTAGATAAACTAAGTTGAGAAGTAGAAAGAAAACCCTGGCTACACAGTCAAGAGACTCAGGGTAGAGGCCTGATTCTGTCAGTTATTTACTGTGTGACCTTGGACAAGTCACTTCCTGGGGTAGGGGCAAGGGATTTTCATGTATATTAATTGAAGATCATCTTAGAGTCCCAATGATTTTTTTTTTTTGGTGAGGCAATTGGGGTTAAGTGACTTGCCCAGGGTCACACAGCTAGTAATTGTTAAGTGTCTGAGACTGGATTTGAACTTAGGTCTTCCTGACTCCAGGGCTGGTGCTCTATCCTCTGTGCCACCTAGCTGCCCCCCAATGATTTTTTTTAAGTGAGGCAATTGGGGTTAAGTGACTTGCCCAGGGTCACACAGCTAGTAAGTGTTAAGTGTCTGAGACTGGATTTGAACTTAGGTTTTCCTGACTACAGGGCCGGTGCTCTATCCACTGCGACACCTAGCTGCCCACCCCCCACCCCAGTGATTTTTTTAAATGCTCAGATTTAAAGCTGGAAGGAATCTTGGAGATCGTTGCATATGTATTACTGCTTACACGGTGTGAAAACTTTTTCCTCCTTTATGTTTTACTCATTCCCTAGGTGCCCCATTTTAAGTCTTCAGAGAAGGCCAGTCAGGAGGCTGAGGGCCTCAGGTTAATTTCAAGAGAAGTTCAGTGGAAGGAACTGGGAAGAGAGAAGTGAGTGGGGTGGGGGGTGGCAAGAGAGCTGTCTCATTCTTTGAAGGGCTGTTATGGGGGAAAAGGGATGAGACTTCAATTTGGAGTAGGAGAGTAGAAGGTAAACTTAGGCAAAATCGAGGTGTCCGAAGGTGGACTTGGCTGTCTTGAGAGAGTTAAAAGGCTTCTTCTTGTGGGAAGTCTTTAAGCAAAGGCTGCATGGCCAGCCATTTCTAGGATGATGTGGAGCAGGGCTTCTTAAACTTTTCCCACTCGAGACCGCTTTTCTCCAGAGAAAATTTTACACCACTGTGGATATATAGCTATATAAAATAGGTATACGTAACCTTTGACTGTTAAAGTAATTGTTTAAGAAGCTTTGGTGAGGGGGCAGCTAGGTGGCGCAGTGGATAAAGCACCGGCCCTGGATTCAGGAGTACCTGCGTTCAAATCTGGCCTCAGACACTTGACGCTTACTAGCTGTGTGACCCTGGGCAAGTCACTTAACCCCCATTGCCTGCAAAAAAAAAAAAAAAAATCAAGAAGCTTTGGTGAGGAGGCTGGATTGGTCTATGTGGGTGGGACTAGGTGGCTGAGATTCTGTACTTTTTACAGAGAGGAAACTGCAGTCCAGGGAAGCTAAGGGACCTGGGCAAAGTCACATGGGTAGGTGATGGTAAGGGTGATACTTGAATCCAGGTCCGCAGACCCCAAATCTACTGTTGTTCTACTTCACCTTGATGTTTGCCTAAGAAGTGAGACTGTAGGTGAGAAGCAGGTGCATCAGGGCACTGAGGATGGGTTGGAGCTTGAGATGAGACAGTTCTCCCTTCTAGCCCACGCTTAGATTCCTCCAGTAACACCTGTAGCCTGTGTTATTGAACTCTGGAAAGTTTTAAAACTTTGAGAAGGACCAAGGATAGTTGAAAGAGCCCAGGTCTAAGGAGGGCTGGGGCTTTGGGTTTGCTGCTGACCTAGAGTGAAGCATTTTCCTGCCCTGGGCCTCAGTTTCCCCATTTGGACAGTGAGGGGGTAGGCCTTTCTAGTGCCTTAGCTGTGGTGATGTGAGTCTGTGTTGGCAGAGGAGAGATTGGAGCAGAGTGGGGGAGAAGAGGCTGACGATTATAGGGCTAAGAGACCTCCTGAGAAAGACCTTAGAACACAGAACATCAGATCACCCGTTTTATTGTACAAATGGACAGATGAAGGCTGAGGGAGGGAAGTAGCTAATGCAAAGTCAAAGAATTCATCCAGAGCTGGGATCTGAACCCAGATCTCTTTATCTCCGGTACAGTAGCCCTCCAGGTTTTCCCCAATGCCATGCTTTGCCAAAGAGGTGGAATCATAGTGGAGATCTGAGCATTCCATAGCTGCAGTTTTGTGGGCTCCTGAAAGGGACATTGAGGCAGCTCCGTCCTAAGGTAGCAGCTCTGTCCTGAGATGCCAGCTCTGTCCAGAAGTGGCACAGTACTGTGTGGGGAGGGTGTTAGACCTGGGGCCCCAGGGGACACCTGAGTTCAGATCCTAGCCCTAAGAGTAGCTCTTGGCAGTGGATCAGGGCAGCCTGGATGTAGAACTGAGAAAGACTTTCAGAGCATCTTGTCCTTGAGGGGCAGCTAGATGGCGCAGTGGATAGAGCACCGGCCCTGGATTCAGGAGGACCTGAGTTCCAATCTGGCCTCAGACCCTTGACACTTACTAGCTGTGTGACTCTGGGCAAGTCACTTAACCCCAATTGCCTCACCCCCCCCCAAAAAAAGCATCTCGTCCAACCCTTTCATTTTCCAGAAGAGGAAACAGGCCCAGAGGGGTTCAGTGATTTGCCCAAAGTCACACAGTAAGTAAGTGGCAAATCAAGGGATTTGAACCCGGACCCTGAGACTCTAAATCCACCTCTTTCCCCACTGTATCACAATGATGACAATTCCCTCAACCACAGAGCTTCAGTTTCCTCATTTGTAAAATGGGGAGTGTAAAGCTGATGCCTGTTGAGCACAGTGCTTTGTAAACCTTAAAGTTCTATAGGAACTCAAATCATCCTCATTGTTTGTTCATGTGGAGGCAGGCAGGCAGGCAAGGTTTGACAGAAGTTAGCAACAGAGATGAGCCCTTTCTCAAGAAATTGAAATTGAAGGAGTTCTGATAAATGGGGCTCCTTCTGCAGCTGGTAGATAACTATAGTGGTCAGTCCTGTTTCCGGGCCCACGTCACGATGACTACAACCCCCCTCCCCTCCCTTAAGTTACTGTTTTCTGCAAAGGGGTGGAGGGAAGTCGGGGAGGAGCACGGCCCCTTGTGGATACAGGATGCAGCTCTCCTTGGACCACAAGGAATGCTGCAAAGCCTGCAGGGGGACAGGACAGCCTATTAGATGGGCTCCCCAGCCCCAGCCCTGGTACAGGTGAGACCAGAAACGGCAGGGTCAGGACTGGCCTGTGAGGGACCCTTCGTCATAGTGACCACCTTAAGCAATCAGAATGATGACTCCATTTATTTGTAGAGTCCCTACTGGCTGCCAGGCACTGTGCTGAGCACGCTACAAAGATGATCCCATTTGGTCCTCACAACAACCCTGGGAAGTAGGGGCTGTTATCTCCATTTTACAGTTGAGGAAACCGAGGCAGACAGAAGGGTTTGGGGTTTGGGGGGTTTTGTTTTGTTTGATTTTGTTTTGTTTTAGTGGCTTATTGGTTACGCAGCTCAGAAATGTCTCGGGCTGTATTAGAACTCTGGCCTTCTGGACTCCAGGCCCCTGGTGCTCTACTCACTGAGCCACCTGGCTGCCTCGCAGCTCACGTCCAGAAGGGCCCCTCAAGATCATCTGGTCCAACCTTTCTCTTTATGGACCAGAGAAAGAGAAAGGACTTTTCCAGGGCCTCCCCACTCCAACTCCAACAAGTCTCCAACTTCCCAGCCTTACTCTCTTTGTGCTGCTGCTGTTGCTTGTAGCTCCAGACCGTGGGAAACCCCTGGATGATAGGGCTGGTTAGGGCTCTGTGTGTGAGGACCTTTGTCAGGCCGGGCATCAGTCTTAACAGAATGGGCAGCAGATCCCTGCCCTGCTGCTTAGCAGTCATGTGCCCTTTGGGAATGGTTTCCTCTCTGGGGGCTTTCGTCTCCTCATCTGTAAAGAGAGAGTGATGATTCCTGCCCTCATCCCAAGGTTGTTTCAGGATGGACGTGCTCATAGCCCTGATGGTCTGCATATACCCAGGCCCACAGCAGTCCCAGGTCTTAGAGCTAGAGGGACCCTGGCAATGATTTAGCATTGTACAGAGGAGGAAACAGGCCTGAGAAGGACAGGAAGGAAATATTTATGAAGCACCTGCTGTATATACCAGGCACTGTGCTAAGTGCTTTTCAAATATTATATCCCTGAGAGCTGTGTCCTCACCTTCAAAGCCAGTTGTAGTCACACCATTCATTCTGCCTCCAACGTGAGCCCTTCCCCATTATCAGAAAGTGTTCTGGCCTAGGAATCTGGACACCTATGTTCTCAACTGTCTCAAATGATTTGGATCTAGTTCCTGTATTTGGGCCTCAGTTTCCCTGTATGTGAAGTGAGGTAGGTAAACTCCATGATCCCTCACAGCTTTGATGATCTCTAATTAAAGCTCTCTCCGTTTCCAGTATACTTCTTCAATGAAGAGAAACATGTTTGGGATTGGCTGGGGACCAACGGATGTGCAGGGGGTAGAGTCAGATTCCATTGATTTAGGATGGTTTTTTTTTTTAGGTAAATTTCCAAGTCTGGATCCCCATGAGGCCAAATAGATGTGCTTTGAAATAGACATGCTTTGCATAGGCAGGAGAGTTGGATTAAATAGCCACAGTTTAGGGCAGCTAGATGGCGCAGTGGTTAAAGCACCGGCCCTGAATTCAGGAGTACCTGAGTTCAAATCAGACCTCAGACACTTGACACTTACTAGCTGTGTGACCCTGGGCAAGTCACTTAACCCCTATTGCCTGCAAAAAAACCCCCAAAACCAAAAACCCCCCCCAACTATTGGGCAGCTAGGTGGCGCAGTGGATAGAGCACTGGCCCTGGATTCAGGAGTACCTGAGTTCAAATCCGGCCTCAGACACTTAACACTTACTAGCTGTGTGACCCTGGGCAAGTCACTTAACCCCAATTGCCTTACTTAAAAAAAAAATAGCCACAGTTTTCCCACAATGCCCCTCTTCCTTCTTCTTGACCTATTAACATTCCTCCTAACCTTCAGGGTCCATCTCAAGTCTCACCTCTTCCAGGAAGCCTTCCCTGACCACCCCAGCCCATGGAGATCTCTCTCACCCCTCATAGTGCTTTCTGTATGTACTACTATTATATACTGCTTCTTGTGGTTAGTTATTTTGGTGCCTTGGCTTTTCTCCCCATCAGACCATGAAGTCCCTGAGAGTAGGTGGGGGCTGAGTCCTGTGACACTTCCTATTCCTAAGGCACTTTAGAGTTTATTGATGACAATAATAATGATGATAATGTCTTGATTATTCAGTTATACTTTCCATATAAAAACCCTGTGAGCTAGAGGGCGTTATTGCTCCCATTTGACAGATGAAAAATTGAGGCTCATTGAGGGAAAGGAGGGGTATACCTGTGGCCAGGGCAGCAGAGATGGACTCAGATCTTGGGCTTCTGCCTCCTTAATCTCTAGCTTTTAAGGGGCCTAATATAAGTCCCTAGGTACAGGTGGTGGTCAGTAAATGCACAGTTAGTCTCAGACATTGCCAAGTGAAATAGGGCGCACACTGCATGAGGTAGACTGTGTTCTTTCCATACTCACGTCTTTAAAATTTTTTTCATCGATATCTTTTATCTTCAGATCACTTTTATTTACAAATATATCTTTCCCACCCAGCAAGCCATCCTTTGTGCTAAAAATTGAAAAAAAAATTTAAAGAGGAATAGCTAGCATTTATATAATACTCAGAGGTCTGCAAAATACTTTACAAATATTCTCACTTGATTATCACAAGGACCCTGGGAGGTAGGTGCTATTATTGTCCCCATATCGCAGTTGAGGAAACTGAGGCAGTCAAAGGTAAAGTGACTTGCCCAGGGTCACACAGCTAGTAAGTGTCCAGGGCTGGATTGTAGCTTGGCTCTTCCTGACTTCAGGTGTATCCATTGTGCCACCTAGCAGTTAGTAAAGCTAGCCAGCATGTCCCAGCCTCCCAGCCGTATATACCATATTACATACCTGTAGTCCATCACTTCCTCAATGAGAGAGAGGGGCTTATTTTTTTAATCTCTTGACAAACTTGGCTGACCATGTTTTGCTGAACTTGGTATGAGACAGGAGATTTGTTCTTGTTAGCTTTGGAAGGGACTGCCCTTTGGGTGGTCTGAGATGGCCAGGAGTTTTCTCTCCCCTTTTTTTTTTTTTGGTGAGGCAATTGGGGTTAAGTGACTTGCCCAGGGTCACACAGCTAGTAAGTGTTAAGTGTCTGAGGCCGGATTTGAACTCAGGTCCTCCTGAATCCAGGGCCGCCGGTGCTCTATCCACTGAGCTACCTAGCTGCCCCTCTCCCTTCTTTTTTCTAGGCCCATGTCTGAAAGGGAAGGAGGGCATGGATGGAACCTGGGAAATGTGTGTGCTCAATAGCAGAGAATTCTGGTCCTAGGAATAGGAGCCAGGAAGCCGAGATCTAGTCTTAACTGGGGGGTCGGGTGGGAGTGGCCTTGGTCCTATTATAGAATTTAGAACAACTAGAGGCCTTGGGGGGGTTATCTGGTTCAGCCCCCTTATTTCACAGGTGAGGAACTTGAGGCCTGGAGGTGAAGTGATTGCTCAGAAGGGATTATTAATATTAGTAACAGTATAATTCAATTATATTTGTGTCTGTCATAATGACATTTTACTATTAATTATTCCTGTTGCTACAGCACTTTGAGGTTTTCAATCAACAGCAAGAAATTTCATAAGTGCCCATTGTATCCCAGCCCCTGTGCAAGGCACTGGAGATGCCAGTGCCCATATGCCTTGAGACTCACAGCCTAGGCTGGAAGGGCCCTCAGAACCTGTCTAGTCTAATCCCATTGTTTTACAGATAAGGAAACTGAGACCCCGTGCCTAGGCTCACATAGGCAGCAAGTGACAAGATGGGGCCTTCAGGCTCGGTGCTAC